>NW_010403082.1:28348-47775 GCF_000710305.1 Buceros rhinoceros silvestris | reverse complement strand
TCTTTCCCTCAAGTCCTTTCCCCATCTTCTGGGGGCCATGACCATTTGAGAGGCAATGGAACCCCTCATGTCTGGGCATCAGACTAACATCTGTGTGCTGTGTGGTCTTCTCAGTTGAAAGTAAGGAATTAAGTCCTTGTAAGAACAAGGACAGAGGAAAGGATGTCTAAATTGCCTTACCAAGAAAGTTTTTTTGCTGCCAGGTCATATGGCAAATCATGTTAAACCATATGTCTCAAGTGTGCTGATAAATATGAACATGCAGCACCAAAATAATCCTGCTAAAAGTAAAGAGATCTATCGAATGTATGAGCAGACTTTGACAACGATGTTCTCAAGTCTCTGCTCTGCTTGAGAAGAAATATTTGTTATGTTTCCAAATCTGATTTTAATATGGCAGCTTTAAAAAAAGTGTGGTAGAGAAAAGCAAATATGAACTAAATCCCACCTTTCTTGAGCATTGCAGATGATTTGTAGGTGAAAGTATGAACTTGTTCTTTGATCTTTGAAGATGTTCCTGTGTGTGTAACTGGCAGGGGCTGCTCTGAGACTCTGAGGTTAGCAAGCTCTACAGGGAATTTTTCTTTTTACAGGTCTTGCCTTTTGCATAATGGACTTTTCCACTACCAGTAAACCATGGTTTCCAAGCAGAGATGTTATGCAGAGGATGCATTTTTAACCTGGCTCCAGCTTGCTTTTGAGCAGATGTGAGTCCAATTTTTATATTAAAAGGTGCGTTGAGCTTATAAAACATTCAAAAGAGAAAGGTAATAAAACATCTTAGTATCCTTTGTGAATTTGCGTTTTGACAGACTGCTCCAGGTAAGTGATGGTTCGTGTAGTTCCAAGAGTTGCCAAAAGAAGCTGCATTTGCAGAGCAAGTTCCCCTGCTAATGCCCAGACACTGCACTGAGTACATTGCAGACTGTTGCAGGACTGTATCTTCATTTTGGGGCACTGAAAAGGGTTTATACCAATCTACTCGAAAGATCAGACTTCCAGTGAATTGCTGTAAACAAGATCTCTGGAGTGAACAAAAAATTTGAAAAAGCTTGTTGAAAGTTTCTGAACTTCTGTGGAGTTTTGATTAATTCTCAAGGCAGAAGATTCTCTTCTGCATCTAGACACTCCCTCCTTTTGACATTTGCTCTATTTTGTCACAAATAGCTGATCACCTGGGAAAGACAATTAAAGCAAAAACAATCCTTTTACTCCTGCCCCATCTTTTTAACATGGCTTGTGAGAAAGCCTTACAGTAAGGACCAGTGGAATCAGCACTATAATGGTCATGAGAGATTAGACCAAAACAGTTTTGTGTGTGGTGGTTTTTTTGTTGTTGTTGGTTGGTTTTCTTGCTGTTGTTTTGATTTTTTTTTAAATTTTTTCTGTCTTCATTTTGCAGTCTTTAGAGCTCACCTGGCCAATTTAGCCATCCCATAGTACAGACTCCTAGAGCAAACTGTGGACTCCCTGAGTGGTGAGGGGGCAGAGAGGCGCTTCCAAGGGGTAGTTCATGCTTCAGAGGGTGCTGCCTGCTGGGAGGGATTAAACCATCCCTGTTCCTTCAGCAGCTTCTGTAGGAAATGCAAATAAGATCACAAGTCCAGGGATCCCCAGCTGTGTGGTCCAGAGACCTCAGTTTAAAATGCTGTTTGTAGCGATTTACCTTTAGAGTGATTGGCACATACTGCATGGGGAGTGAGAATCAGCAATCCTGTTGCTTGCTCATAACAAACTTGTGGCAATTACTCTTTCCTGGTGTGATCTCAGGCTCTCCATGGGGAATGGGAAGCCAATCCCTTTACAAGCCTTAGTTGAATGCTACGGCCCAGTCTTTTATTTCCACCTTGCCTAGGTAACAAATGAAAGGCTCATGTGCGAGAACAGGCTTGTACATCTCCTGAACCCTGTGCTCCAGGGTAGCCAAAAAGTTGATTGAAAACCAACGTGCAGAAAGACAGTCAGACAAGCCAGCAAGAACTATTTTTCCTGTTAGCACCAGAGAGTCTGTAGTCTTCCCAGCCAATGCCTTTTGTTATTAACAGCCAAGCAACAAGGCAGAAGCAGTCTCTGTCCTCTCTCCAGGCTGGGAGGTGTTAGTGGAGGGGTGTGAGAGGTTGCAGTTGGGGTGGAGGTGAAAGGCAAGCAACCTGAAGACATCCATCAGGCTTGTTCCTGCCAGCTCCTCTAAGCAAAGTAAACAGATAAAATCACAGAGAAGGCAAACTAAACAGATTGAGGAATAGTGGGTTTAGTAGCCAGCTGTGCGCATCTCCTGTGTTAGGGAGCTGCCAGGACTGTGGGGTTTGGCCATTTTGGATGGGGAAGGTACCTCTCCAAGTCAGGGGTCACCACCAGCTTCTTTCTGGGAACAAGGTTCCTGCTGTTTTGCTGTTTTGAGACAGTAAGTGTGGAAAATGTGTCACTTCATAATGATTGTTTTGGTATTTTCTGTAGGGTCATGGATAAAGCAAAAGCAAAACATCCTGTCAAAAGCCAGAACCAACAATGAACTAGGTTTTGAGTGCCTCAAGTATACGTCAATCCCTTGACGCTCCCAAAGGATCACATCTCCTGGGTCTTAATTAATTTTGCTTTGCACCCATGTATTTGTTTCTTTCTGCTTTTCTCTGCCTTTCCACTGGGACTTCCTTTCCCTGTCTCTTTGAAAGTCAAATTTCTCAATCCTACTTCTTCTCTTCCTTGCCCCATATTTGCTTTCTCAAGCCTGCTCCACTGAGACTCTTCATTGCAACCATTCTTGTCCCTGTCTTTGAATACCTGCCTGCTCCTCCTCCCATCCTCACATCTTCTCTTCTCTAGCTTCAGTTCAGTCTGTTTGGAATCCTCCCTCAGCTCGCTCACGTCCTGGTTAACCTCAAGCTCTCCTATGTAACTTTCTTCACCTCTCAGATGAGGTGAAGATCAGATGACTCCTCCTGATCCCTCTATAATTTTAGGATTTCTCTCCTGCACTAAGTTTTGGCTCTGTTACACCCAAAGTTCACCTCTCCCATATTGCTTCACTGCAGGGAGGTTTTGCAGTATTGATCAGCTAAGTCTTATCTTCCTAGCTTCTCTGTGACAGGACCTGAAGATGTTCTATATGTAACATGGGCTGGGCTTTCTCTTAACAATGCCGCTAAATTGTCAGAGGCTCCATAAAGGTATGTACCATTATACTGTATTATGGCTCTACAGCACAATCATGTTACCCAGCAGAAAGGCTGCAAAAACCTGACATTACATTTCTTCCTACTAGGTGGTGAATTGTGATTAGAGAACCCAACGGAAAAATTGAGTTGCTTCATTTAGTTCTGCTCTCAATTCATCAGCCTGAGAGTTAATCTCTTGCCTGCAGCCACGGCAGACTGAAATAGCACCATTTGTTCTAACAAGTGGGCAGAGAGGACATGGCTAACCTGCTGAGCTTCTTTCTGCCAACTGGCTGCTGTTTCGAGATGTGGGCTGAAGTGAAGATCTGCTTGTCTGTGGTTTAGATCCAGTTACGTTTGCCGACCTTCTGACATTTTCTGTTGTGTATCAGATCTAAAATTGGAAGCAATGTGCTATTTCAGTCCTCAGGCAAAAAGGGCTGCTTAGGTCCCACCTGTGTCTTTGTGTGTCTGGAAGTAACGATCAGTGCTTTCTTTTCCTAAGCTCACAGAATTAGCCCAACGGGGGCTCTAAGAACTTTTAAAAAGATGCCTTAAATTAGATAGCAGGGTATTTGGCTCTTTAATTACTTTTTGTTGAAGTTTCTATAATGCCAGGCAGCCTGGATGGATATCGCAGGATTGTTATCATTATAGTGTCTTCCGTGAGGCGAAAAGGAGAGTATCCCACTTTATTTCTCCAGAAACCTTAAATTTAATGAAAATTGGTTTGCTTCATTCAGTGCTGTATAGTCTTTTATTGAAAAAGCTAGTAGGGTTACTTATCTGGCTTCTAAGAATCATCCCGGGTACATCAGCATCCTATCAAGCAACAAATGTTAAAAGATTCTATCTGGATACTCAATTTCTCGGTAGCTTTCAGGCTTTTATCACACTCCAAAGGCTTTTAATCGTTACATCGTTAACTTAATGGGTGAGATTCTAATTCTCTGAAGGCCTGGGTTGTGCCTCTCTGTACCTCTCTGGATTGCTTACTATTAAGTTTGAGTGAAGTGACATTAGAATAGTGCAATGGCATGTTAAAAACTCAATGTAATCCTTTAAATTGAATATGGATCTTCTACTCTTGATCTGCTCCACATTTATGCCTTGTCTCTCTCTTTCCTGAATCTACTGCTGTTGTTCTGCTGTCCATCACAGATGAATGGGGACTGCCTCAAGCTGACAGTTGTTCTGTATTTTAAAATACATTACTAACAAGAGACTATGTTATGATACATCCTAATCCTGTGAACTACGATTGAGGGATGGATAAAGAACTCGTGACTGCCGTTGAAGAGATACTAATGTACAAAGGTGAATAAATAGATGAATATATATATATGTAAGTACATACACAAAGGCAGGTATATTCAAAATTGTAATTCCTACCTTCAATACCTAATGGTCATGCTCTAAAGGACACCGCTTCTGCCACATGGCTGAAAACACAGTGGTTGTTTCTGCAGTTCTTCCCCCTCTCCCTTACATGCTCAGCTTGTGCATTTTGTTTGTGCCTTATGGGAAAGGCTTAAAGGAGATGTTTGAATAAGCCCTTATCAAAATCAAGGCTATGTCCCAAGTTGCAGTTCACCTTGCCATGCTCCCAAGATGTTAACAGTTAGAGCTGGGCCAGACACTAGACGAATGACAGATGCTCTCCATTACCACCCCTCCTTCCCAAAGAGGGAAAAGAGAAAAGAAGTCAGGTAGAGAGACCTATGAACTGAAAAAGAAAACTAAAACTGCTTTAAGGATAATAATAATATGAAATATATATAAATACATACAACACCAATACCAAACCCAACCCCCTGATGGCTACCGCGTCACCATCACCACTGATGCTGTGGACTGGCACTGGGGAAGGCCCAGGTTGGGCTCAGCAGCAGATGGGAACTGGATGCAGGAGCTGGATTCTGGAACTGGGTTCAGGTATGCACAGCCTAGGATGGAATGCAGAATGGACAGAGTCCTCCTCAAACATGAGCCATCAAAGGAAAAAGCGAGACCCTTATGGGCAAGGAACCAGTCATATCTTGAATAACAGAAAGGCTTCAAAATGTTGATCAAGAAATGCTGTGCAAGACTTCTCAGAGCTCTAGCAGTGAACTTTCTTTCCAATCCTCTGTCTAAGACCTTCTCACAGTTCTACTAATAAACCTTGCTAATCCAGCCATGAGAAGTGAGCCTTATAATACTGCATTGCAACCTGCCCCAGGAGTCACTGTGTGTAGTAGCTAGTTATGTAAAAGTGGAATAAGGTTTTTTTTTAGCAATGACATGTGATTCTGCTCATTGCAAAACCAAACAGGACAAGGTGGTGCACCATATGAGTGTGGTATTGCTCTATGATACTACCATATCTCTGTTTCCTTCCTAAAATATTTATTACTGTGCATCGACAGAGAGATTCCTGCAAATGTCATAGGTCTGCAGAAATCTGGTGTCATGCTGCACTGAGACTTGTGTCTAAATAGACCTTAATTTCACGCCAAAGGAGCACAGTGACTCCACGCTGTTCTGGCCCTTTGTGCTGCTAGTAAGGACGCTGCTTTTCTGCAAGCTCAGCCCAAGCGCACTCATTAGTTCAGCCAGCAGCTGCTGTGAGTGAAAGCTGGTGGACAGCAAAAGGACGTAGCTTCAGTGAAGACATCAGGAAAGAAACTGAGCTGTGGCAGTGGTTGTGTGTGGAGAGCTTTTGCATTCATGACAGCCTGCTCATTTGCAAAGAGCACAGAAAATCAATCAAAATCAAATGCAAACAAAGAGATGATGAATTAATCAATAAAGCCATGGACTAATCAAATGGCACCCTCCTCAATTACTCTAATAAAAAAAGAACAATTGCTGGCTATGGCTCCTGGTTTAGAATGGCAGTCTTTGCAATCAAGCACTGATTCGGATCTTAGTTAATTAAGTCAAGTGAGCTGTATGGAATAGGATTCCCCTTCGGGTTTTTTCTTTTAATGAGATAAATGGATCCAGTTTGCCAATTTCATATACCTTCCCCAAAAACTCTAGAAGAACCATGTACATGAGTTTGTATTTGTGTACAAACCTCACAGTGGTATTTTGTAAAGGCAGGACTACAGAAGAGCTCTGCTCCACCGCAGATGCTTGTGTTTTACGTAATCTCTGATATAGTCAAGCTTCAGCTTCAAAACCTTTAATAACCACTTTTATTGTTTAAGAAATCTCTCCATCTCTCTAGAAATATCCTCCATTGAAATGATTTCCTAGTTTCCAGATTAACTATGTCTAAACTACCTTGTATTTAGCTTTTTCAAAAGCTGAGTGTCTGTGGTTGGACTATCTTCCCTTATGTCTGATGCTTATTTGGGGATCTAATTGTGGGCATTGTATCACAGAGAGAATACACCTTGCCTGTCAAAGAGCAGGCTCTGGCCACTTTCTGGTCTAAATCTCTGCATTTATATCTGATATTCAGAAAAAAATACAACTCTGTTCATCTGCCAAAGTATATTCCCTTGTTCATTGCTCGTCTCCTAGTACAAAATCAAGGACAAACCCCTTATTTCAGCTGATTGGAGTTGGGAAGAGAGGGTTTGTAAAAGAAAACTACACAGATTTAGCTTTGAACCATTAGAATAATTTAGGGAATAATTTTTGTGCTGAGATAGCTGGGTGATCGTACAATTGACTGTGGCCCTCAGCCTCTATAAGGGGGTTAACCAATGGATTTGAGTCCTCCAGATAAAGTCCTTGGGGTCTGCAGTACTGCTTGTCAGGTGTGACCTTGTGTATTCCGTGGCCATATGTCACTGCAGAGATGCTGTATGAGTACTGCAACAACCTCTCTGTGACTGGACGTCCTTTGCACTCTGGGGATCCTTTCAAGCAAGCAATGGGTGCTTTTACAAGGTAGTAATCGCTAATGAGTGCCAAACCAGTGAAAGTTATCGTTTCTCCCAAACAATAATGCCAGCATGTCTTTGGTGCTAGAGTATAACAACCACCCGTGTGTTTAATGGTGACTCTTTACACCTCTCTACTCTTGCAGACTAATTGAAAATGTTTCCTATTATTTTCCCATGTTCTCAAAGAATCTAGGACTGGAAAACCAGCAGCAACAAATGTTGCACAGATGACAGCTGCTTTCCATCTTGTCTGGGATCTTTCCTTCCACAAAGTTTTCCGTGAGGTTTTTTTTTAGTTTTTTTTTTTTCTATGAGAGTGAACGCTGTGTCAAGGTAATGAGCTTCATGCGTTCATATCGGGGCTTGAGTGTTAATTAGGTCACTCTTACTAGAATGATTTATTGACCTGTATTAGGTATCAGCAGCCCTGAGTTTTCTTCCATAGGCAGTTAGTGAGAATCACCTTCATCAATCTTCAAGACATTGATAATCTTAAATTTTTCCTCTATTTTAGGTTTTCAGAGCAGATTAAGAAATAATCCACTCCGAGGGTCTGACTGAGTAGTTCAAGATGTTGAGAAGCCTCAAAAGAAAAAAAAAAATCTTGATTTTTAGATTTTCAAAGCAGAATAATAAAGATCAGCTTTTGGAGTCTGATTAACTATTTTGAGCTGAACTGGAGGGCTTTCATGATTCCAGTAGTTGCAGGATGTTATTTAATATATCATACATAGAGAAGATGGCCCACCTGTTTATGTAGGAAAAGAGCTTACCAAAGTCTCCAAAGCCGGAGTCAAATATCTGATGTTTCAAACTGTGATGGATGGCTTGTAGAAAGAAAAGTAGTTCAGGCTGAGAACTTTTGTTCCCTTACTTTTCCTCTTCAGAGCTCTTGACATGGAGGATGGGCAAACCAAGTACTTGTGACCTTCAGATTTCGGTGTATTTGAACGTCTAACACGCCTAGTGAGGTTCTGATGTTGGTCTTTGGTGCAGGCCAGATACTTTCTTCTACTAGGATTGTACTGGATTTCTTGACTGGGATTTTTTTTTTTCTTTTTTAATCTAATGAAATACAGCCCCATGCCTTTTTCAATATGGAGACATGAAACTGTCATGAGGCAGTTTTAAGCAAAGAAAATAGTGTTAGGCTGTGGAGTTCCTTGCAGTAGATGCTAGAAGTTTACACAGATGTAAAGCATAAGTGGACAAATTAATAGAATAAAAGACCTTTGATGGGTATCCCCTTTGGTTTGGGAAAACCTTTAACAGGATACCCTGGAGGCTGGAAAAATACTTGGAGAAGCATCATTGAATGCTTGCCTTATTCGAATGCATTTCCTAAAATAGCGGGTGCTTATCAGTATGGGACGAAAGATCTTGTATCAGCTAATCCTCTATCCTGCTCTCCTTGGCTTTTGTGACGATGCTTCCTGTGCGTGCTTAGGCATCTGTGTACATCTTCTGCCTCCATTCATTTTTTTAATGGGTCAAATTATCACCAAATTTGGTGATAATATGGCAGAGGGGTAGAAATTTCAAAGATAGCCAGTTCCGACACATTTTGTAAAAAGAAGTGGCCTGAAAGAGCTAAGAGCTTAAAGGAGAATTTACCTGTATTGTCAGTGCTTGTTTGGTTTTTTTGTTTGTTTGTTTTTGGGTTTTTTTGGGTTTTTTTTTGCTAGACAGTAGAGAGTCTACGTAAGAGTGCACTGTTCACTGCTTTTATGGTCTAAGCTTGGGAAAAAGCTTCAGAGCTCATACTCTATTAGATGTCAGAAGCACCAGCCAAAGACACTGCCAGCCAAACAACTCATTTGAATTACCTTTCATCTCGGTGTTTTCTCTGCAGAATCAAACCTGTAGAAATTTCCCTGAAAGAAATTTGCCGTCTTTTTCTTTGGGCCTGATTCTACACAATGAAAATGGACTCGTGGGAGGAGAGACGGCCTCTCTCCTCCTCATGAGTTCAAGGTTCATTAAGCGTTCTTAGCAACAATCCAAGACTGGTCTCTGCAGAGCCTCCATGCTATGATTTTTATTTAGTTCAGTTCTTTAGGTCTATAGGAGAGGCTTGCAGAGAACAACCGAGCCCTGAAGTCCTTGCATGAGAATACCTGAATCAATAGGGAAAAAGGTATTGTTCCAGCCTGTGGGTAGTAGTAACAAACACACACAAGGCTCAGTTCTGCGGCTTTTGCTGCTTCTCAGTCAGCAGGTTACTCCGACCAGAGTCCAGCTGAGCGCAATGAAACAACGCAGTGCTTAGGAAGGAGGGGCGGAGGCAGTCTCATAAACAGAGTGGCTGTAAGTACACAAACTGGCTGCGGCTCTGGAACCCAAACATGGGCTTGGTCTTTAACAAACCCAGGCTGGGAGGATGTTTCTGTGCTAACAGCCACTCCTGGAATTGGTGCTGCTGCATTAACTCTGCCCTCTGTTAGCAGGGCCTAAGGGCCACACAGGATTTCCAGGTGGGAAAAGCAGCTTGGCAATGTACGTATACTTTCTGGTTAAAAAACCCCAATAAACAAATCAACCTGTGCCAGCCCTCCCTTATCTCCTTGCACTTTCTAGTCCTACAGTTTCCTTTCTAATAAGATCAAAAGGCCATCTAAAAGTAATAACAAGATATTTTTTCCTCCCCAGTGAGCTTTCTTCTCCAGCATGTTGATGCTCCTGATAACTGACCATGCCTTTGCATTTATTCATGAGAGTGATTTTGGCCTCCAGATCCATGCAGTTGATAGCAAAGCGATCACTCTGGAGACATGACTGGAAAAGAACAATGAATTGGTACACATTGGGAACATTTGCAGTGAAAACTCTTCTTAGGGGAGATGGCAAAGGGTGAGAAATTGCTTCTGCTCCACACCTCTGTATAGGATCACGTGGACTGGCATTTAGATAAAAGCAAAAGGCTCTTTCAGCACCAGCGTAGATCAGCATCAGCTAGTTATCATTTGAGCTGGACGAATTACACGTAATTAGTCATTATGCTCGTGTGTGTTACTGAACACAGATGTTAACAACAAGTGCATGGATGAAAGCATTCTTGGGGGCAAGTATTGTATATGCTCACTTGATCTCCAAAGGGCATTGCTTACGTGCTGTAGAAGGATACTGGGATAGACATTTGTTTAAACCCAGACTGACTGTTTTTAGGTTCTTATATAACATAATAGCTAATAACTTTGACTACAAAATCTATTAGCCTTTCATAAATCTGTGTAGTAAGGAACGGGGAGAATGAGATGGAATGGCAAATGTGCAGAAAAAAATAAATGACCAAAATGAGAAAGGGGTTTTGTTCTGTTCTTGAATTAGAGATGGAGTTGCTTGATTTTGTTGATGCGTTTCTAGCTTTCTGGCCTTTAAAAAAGTCTCTAATAAAAATCAAATCCCAGAAAGTGAGCAGCAATTTCTCAGAGGTGGAAAATAACATCAAAGTAGAAATGATTTTTAGAGCTGGCATTTCTGGGATGTTTAATGATAAATCAAACTTGCCAGAGCAGAGAAAAGCTGAGCTAATGCACAATGATCAGAGATTTTTCCCCCATCTACCACATCTAATAATATCAACAAGCCTGCATATTCCCTACTAAGAGCAGATGGGAAATCATTGGCTAATGATTGTATGTACAAGCTTGGGAATCTCTCCTTTGCAAAAAATCAGATATTACAGATAAAAGTTTTTATGCATATATGTATTTATGAGTAACTATTAAGTGAAGGTCAAATTCATTGGACAGAATCCTTGCAGAGTGTCTCCAATTTACTGCATAAGGTTACTTCACTGCTGTAGGAAGAAACTTTCCTTTCCAATTTGGAACGACTCAAACATATGAGGAAGAGGGATGCAAAATCTAATAGTGCAATGGGTGATCAGGAGGAAGAAATATGAATCAAGAGATGTAGGATTATCTGGGAATGGTCTGGCTCACAGATGGGTAGCAGAGGAGGACTCACTGTTGGACCCGGTAGAGCTGATATTCTGTGGACCAACTGGGAGTCCCATTGAGCACTCAGGTGCGTTGCCAGTTTAGAGAAAGATGGTTAAAGTCCTCCTGATCTCTTTGTCGCTGCACTCAGCAGGATTGAGCAGCCAGTGGAATTTAGCCCCCAAACAGGTACAGAGTGAGAAGGAGAACAGAAGGAAAGGGAGTTGCAAACATGAACTTGAGTGTATGGAAGGACTGCTCTGAACATGATTTTAACCCAGGGCATGAGCTGGTATCCTGGAGAGGTTCAGAGTCATCTCTACCCAAGGAAAAGCCTTGTGCTCAGAACACTGATACTGTGTAGATTTTCCATTTTAATCCAAGGGCTAGTAGAGACCTACCTCCTGGTCCTCTCTCAGGAGGCCTGCTCCCAGTCCTCACACCTACATTCTGCTTGCGAAGAAAAGAATGTCTTTTAAAAGAGAAACCTATCCATCAAAATGAGAATATGGAAAGGCTAGTTATAAGTGTTAACTTTAAACAGAGATTTGAGGGAGGCTGCTTTTGTTTTTGCTCTTGCCATTAACAGCAGTTTTAAGATTTCCTGTCACTATTGCGATATGGTGTATATTATATTAGCGAGTGCTTCTGCTGAGTGTGGAGGACAAACTGCTGGGTTAAGAAGCTCATTAGCAGTGTTTGCTGAATTCCTATTTATTCCCAGAATCAATACTTGTAATATACTAATTAAATCATCTGTTTAGGACAGCCCCATGCTGTAACAGAAGGAGTCCATTCCCATCATGACACATGCAATGCAGCGTTTAGCTCCCATTATTATTAATGAGCACTGCAGGCTTAATTCCTGATGTGGGTCTCTGAACAGGCATGCACAGCCTCATCCGTCTGCCGAATGTTTTAAGCAGTGCCTTTTCCAGCACTAAGGATGCATCAATCCCTCCAGTGCCTTTGCTTTGGGGGTGTGAACAGACTTCAGCAGCAGCTCCAGAACCACCAAAGGGCTCTTCATTATCTTGGTGGACTTTGGAAGAGGGACCCAAGGACTTCACAAGGAAACCCAAGGGGTAAGTTGGATATGATGGAATTGTGGAACTGCACAGAAGAGTTAAAGCATCCAGATTTCCCCAGACTTCTGGAGGCTGAGTCATTTCAAGAGGAAAGTAGTGCCTCTGGCTAATAGTTGTCTTGCCCTTAAGTTAAAACAATAATGATTTTAATGACTCCCTATACTCAGTACTCTTTATTGTATCATGAAACGTGTTATGACTTTAATTTCTTTAATTGTGCTAGGGTACAATTTCCTGCCCTGGAATTCAGCTGCTGAGGTCAGTCTTTTCTCGAGGGACTCTCACTGTTGAAAGCAGGCATGCTCTGCTGTCTGCAAGTCCCAGCTTCCAGCTGCGACTTTCCCTCCAAGACATGGATTTCTGCAGCTCTTCTGCCAAAGCCTCACCAGCAGCCGCAAGGAACAGGTTGAACTTTTAGAGGTTATTAATTCAGCAGCTCCAGCTGCTGAAATCCAGGAAATGGAGTCAAGGACTCTGCTATAATTGGCAGAGGTTGGGTGTGTGTGGCAATTGCTGCTGAACTGATGCGTTCTTCTCCCTCTGCAATTCCTTGCTCACCTTTTGCCTTTGTCAAAACAGCGAGGGGAGAATCTCTCCTTTACAGAGTTTTGTATTTTACAGCTGCAAATTATTGCCGCAGGGGTGAGTGGCCTTTTGCTCCAGGTCATGTGGCAGCTCCAGGCTTTCACTTATTATTACAGTAATATAAATTCCTCTGCTGTGACTAGACTTTATTCTACACTGGGACACTTCTGTTATAAAAGAAAATGCATGTGCTTAGCATTCTGCTCATTAGTTCCTCTTCTCCGTCTCTCCTTCTTTCTTCCACACGCTGAGACAGCCTCTCTGAGCCTCCCCTCACTCTGGGACTGTCTGAAAATGGCTACTCTTCTAGCTGAGGCTCTGCGTGTCTGGCAGATACGTTCCTTTGATTGCAGGAGATGCTGTGTAGGTGCTTGGCACAGGCAGCGAACCTGTGCTGCACAGATGTGGAAGTGGTGCCAAGACAGCCAAGGGATGGCACTTCCATGGTCACAATAGGTCTGATAAATACAGACTGGCTGCACCACGCACGTAGGGCCTCAGCAGAAGGGGATGGCGGTGGTGCTGCACTGCATGCATGGGAGATGTTGACATGGTGGTACTGGCCAGAGGAGGAGCATTTCTTGTGGGGTCTATGAAATAGTGAGTTTCTGCTTAGACTAAGCATGGCACAGGCAAGATTCCTGCAGTGTTATCACAGGCATGGTGTTTTTTTTCTGCAGCTGTCCCAATTTAAATCAAGAGTAACTTTAGGGTCCTCTAGTATGGGCTGTTCTGATATAACAACTGCAAAATCTGTAACTTTTCAATGACGGGCCAGCAAGGAAAATTCAGGCAGGATTTTTCATCCTGTCTTTCCGTAGATTGATAGGAAATCTGGAAAAACAGAAACTCTGCTAGAAGGCATACAAGCACTGGGGGTTTTGTTTGGTTTTGGCTTGTGAAGTGCCATTGTACAGGGGTGTTTGTGTGTATTTGTGTGTGCGTGCACTGTGGTTGATGTGTGTGCAATGCCAAGCATAATCAGCCACAAAACCTGTTGTGTGTTAAACCCAAAATCTACCGTTCCCTGAGGAATTTGATCACTGCCTTTGATCAACCTGTGCAACTGTCTGACACGAGGCAAGTGAAGAAGCTGTGGGGAGCTGGTCATATTCTCTCCTGGGAGTGCTATGAAATTCATCCAGAAGTTCCCATTTCACTATGATGAAGGCGTATGAGGTAATGAGTGTATTTTAGGCATTTATTTACCTTGTTTTCACTGGTTGCTTTTTCTAATTCTACCCTATTCTCCCTCCCTCTCTCCTCTCAGGTAATTCTTAATATTAAAAAAATCAACCAACAACCCTGCCTGATGCAATTTGAGGCAAGACAGGCACATTTTATTAAGGACTGCAAAACACTTAGTGGCACGAGGGTTTTCATGTGTAATCAGATGCAGCAATTGACTTGATTGCAATTGCTTCTGGGTCTGTTGCACACAAGCACCTGATTAGAATTTAGCGGTGCTGCCAATTCTGGAGGAGCTTTCAGGCTCATGATGTTAACAGGCATGGGGGAAATCACGTGCCTCCTCTTCAGTGCTGCCACCTGGAGAAGGGAGAGATGGGACAGGTGAATGAGTTAGCAAGGTTCTTCCCTCTAAACAAACTGTTGTTGGGTGGGAAAAATGGATGAATTTCCAGCTCCTCTGGAGTTTAACACTGGGCAATGCCTTCTTATTCTTCCTTCATTTCTCAGCG
Organism: Buceros rhinoceros silvestris; assembly: GCF_000710305.1. Taxonomy (NCBI): domain Eukaryota; kingdom Metazoa; phylum Chordata; class Aves; order Bucerotiformes; family Bucerotidae; genus Buceros; species Buceros rhinoceros. The sequence continues at coordinate 33,425 of NW_010403082.1, read as the reverse complement.
GTATCAGAAAATTTCATGTGAGGCACCCCCTCCTTGACCACACAGCTCTACGGACTGTTGTGCAGTGGCTCTGCTCTGCTGTCCTACCCATGTGTCGGGGAGGGGGATGAACATTGCCAGACAGGGAGGGACCCTTTTGCTGGCCTTCTCCCTTCATGCGGGTGGGTAGCAGACAGCAGTGACCACCTGGATGAAGAGGCAAACAGAGGTGGCAACATGGTGACATCAGAGAACAGTCAAGGCTGGTAATGCTGAGTCCTCAGTAACATCCCAGAATGATTTCCTGGCCTTTGCGTAACCTCACTGAGAGGCTCTGCTCTCTGTTCTGACTATTTACAGTCCTAAAATGCAGAGGATGTTGCACATCTCTTCCTCTGGCTGCTCAAAGAGAGCCTCTTGTTCATCTCAGCAGATCTGGAGCTCTTCAGTTCAGGTGAGGGGTGAGCACTTGAGAGGGTGTTTTGTTACGTTGTTCCCAGTTATAGTGGAGCTGGGTGCTACTGCCGCTACACAATGGAAGAACCCAGGAATGGGACTGTGGCAGGTTCGTCTCCCCAACACAGGCCATTCCTGAGACACATGGCCCGTGGTGGCCAATTCATTTCAACTAGGGATTATTGGGAGAGATTTTTGATAAGGTGTTTTTCAATTGTCAGGAAAATCAAGTGTTTGTTGAATGCTTTTGCTTTGGAAAATCCCAATTCTGAAATATCAGATTGATGAATAGTGACATCTTTGATCTAAACAAATGCTGATGTGCTTGGCATTTCTGAAATGTCAGCGCAAAGCTTAAATCCTCTTCTTTGACTGTTCTCCACTAAAAAAATAAAAAAAAAGTCATAAAGTTGAAACAAAGTTTTCCTGTGAAAAATATCACCTGTAATTAAAAGAAAAACCCAATCTCTCCTCTTTCATAATGGAAGTATTTTATCAAAAAAGAACTCAGCCCACTGTAGGGTGGTAACTTACATGTTGTTCACATCAGCCACCACCCCAAGTGGTTTTTGAAGGAGCACAACTTCAACATCAGACTCTCAGACTCTTTGCTATCCTTGTGGAAAAAATTCAAGACCAGATTTTTACAGGTAAATATTCTGAAAATCACCCACCTTCTGGCTGTTACAAGTTTGATGTTCAGAAGTGCCCTGTGACTCTGGAAACTCTTGATGATTTCCAGCATCTGAGTCCCGCTGTGGGAACTCATACATGCTGCTGCCACAGCAACTGATGAGAATTTTGCCTGAAGAAAGCTTGCAGAATTGGACTCTGCTCTAATTTGTTTTTCATCATGTATAACAAAGTGCTTATTTACTTTTTTTTCCACTTTGCCCAGCTTGGACAATTAAACCCCTGAGTCATTTTGCTTTTTCTTTCAGAGTAGTTGCATTCCCTGGTTCCCTGCCTTGCCCAGAGTTTTATAATCCTCAGATACCAAAAGGAAAAAATGGCATTAAAACCCCTGAAGATGTTAAAATTCATATCTTTGGATCTACATTGCCGCAGGAGCTATCCATTAATTTGATGAATTTCTTGATTTCTCTGTAAGTTCATGTGTGTGTTCTTATTAAGATTTTTAGCAGCAGTGAGATATATTAAAAGATGCTCACCTCCTAAGAATAAAGCTGAGTGATACAGCAGAGGGAGAAGCTGTCTCAGCCCAGAGGAAACTAGTGGAGACCATGCAGCTGAGCACCATGGACAGCCCTGAAGCTGGGACACCTGGGACGGCAGATGAGCCCTAGGGCAGCCCTGGCTGAGATGTGTTGGTAGAGCTGTTTGTGGAAAAAATCATGGCCTGCATTTAGCACTGGAGGTCTGTCTCAGGCAGGTGATATATGCATCTCATTCACATTAACAGAAATGAGGGAGTGAAAATTAAAACTTTTGTGTGCTGAAAGCATTTCTCCTTGGACTTAGCATCTGGTTACAAAGAGCATGGCAAAGCCGTGTACTTTCCCCTCTGAGCTGGCTGCATCTGAGAAGGGCTTTGGCATTCAGTGGGGATTCATGTCCTCTTTCTTTCCGTGGCTGGAAACACTTTCAGCACAATTTGGGTTTCTTACATTCAATCAATAATATTTGGGGACTTTTAACCTGAGAAGAGCTTGCCAGAAACATGCCCGTAGGTGGATATCAGAATATCAGGATGGCTTTATAAAGCTCACAGCTTTATAAATCAAAAGCACTTCTAAACAGTTGCAATTTGTTGACTCCTAAACCTTTCCCATAGAGATGAAGAGACCCTCTGAAATTCTGCCTTTGTGGGTTACAGGACAGCACGTATGACCTCCTTTTACTTAGTATCCTTTCACAGGTGCTTAAGGAACAGCTAAACTGAGAAGCTTGAGATGACTGTGAATAGCTTTCAGCTTTCACAGCTAGAGATAGGACTTAAAAATGAACCCTTACCAATAGGAAGTGAAAGGCAATAAAATAGTCCTCAATCTTTATATACTTTTTTTTCCAAATCCCATAAGTTTGTTGATTTTGTTTACTCTGCACTCCTGGATCTGGCAATCCTCTTTGAGTTTGGCCCTTTCAACGTTTCCTACAGAAAGCAGAGACAGCTGTGATAGGAATGACAGACAGATTTCCATGTCTGAAGAGATCAAGTGCTAACATAAATATTGCCACATATTCATCTCCAGAGCACCTCTCTCCCGAGGGTGCAGTATTGGTTTTGTTTCTTTTAGTTTCAACGGTTATGTATTTAAATCAATACTTTGATTGGGGGGATGCTGTGCCTTGGGCCCAAATGTTGTACGAACTCTGAACTTGTGTAGAAGATGCAGGGGCAGAAAGGCATGGATCAGCAGAGACAGGCAAGGACTCTGTGAGCCAGCACGGAGTTGGAAATAGGCAGTTTTCATGCAATATCAGAAGTTAATTCATCCATAGGCATTATCGCTCCTCTTCCACTCCTAGGTGGCTTTCAGTGTGACACAGTCTGTAGGGAATTCTGCTTTCTTGTATCTAAAACTAGTCCTAATGTGAGACATCCATGGCCACATCCTCCATCATCACTGGATTTTGAAGACAGGTTATGAGCAATTTTTCTGGAGTGTTTTAGAGAGGGCCCCAAGTCAGTTTGATCAGGTACGAATTTTAAGGTTGTTATTTCAGTATAACCTGTTACCAGAAAACATAGACTTCAAAGCCAAACCAAACCCTTGGGGAAGAAGTAACCTTTGCACAACTGCCCCACCTGCACCCCCCCTTCCTCCCCCCACCCGAAACACTGGAACTCAAACTCTCATGTGGCAAAGCATGGCCACACGCTTTCATGCCATGCTGGGAAGCTTGCTCAGTTTGTTGGGTGGCACAGGTGTAGCTTCTGTCAACAGCTTTCATCAACAGAGGTGAAAGGCAGGTCCACTCCTCATGCATCACTACTGTCATGACAAAGCAGTCCACTCTTCCCCAAGAAGCACATTTCTTCTGCCTCTCAAGAAAAAGCCACATTTTATCTCCAGAGTGTTGTTGACCTTTTGACAAATAACAAAAAGATGCGTCTTTGATAATGGACTTGCTGTGCTACATCAGGGACAAAGCAGATAAACAAGCCCTGGCTCAGGGTAGATGCTGCACATAGCATCCAAAACCCATGCAATGCCGTTATCCCCAGTTACCTTGACCCATTTGCAGCCCACTGCCTGCCCAGGTAACAAAAAAGTGGATAGTTCTTTGTTCCTTGGATTTTTAAATAGCTTTGGCTCAAATTTCTTACTGCGAGCACAGCACTGGTGAAAGTGCAGCTTACAAACTACTCCTTCCTCGGTGTGAGACACTTCATTAACTGCAGAGAAAAGATAGGAATGCTACAGTATAGATGAAGGGCAGGTCTGTGTTTCAGTGATGGAATTGCAATTAGCAGCTTCAACTGTCTGTAGGAAGAAAGCTTGGCAAGTTGGGATGTTTTTAAGGGTTTGTATTAGGAGGGAAAAAAAAGAGAGAAAAAAAGGAATAAAAGGGAGAAGTCCAGGTCACAAATATAATAGAAAAGAACATGAAGTCAGCGTTTTCCGTCTCGTTGTAACACAAGTCTTTTCCGTGTCTGACAGAGAGCTGCTCCACAGCAGAAGTGACCCTTATTACTTCTCTATTGTTTAAACAAAGAAGGTCGCCAATTAAAATGTCTCGAGTTTCTTTCAGCACTTTGAGCTCTGGGAGCCTCATTGATTGGAAGGGAAGGCACAAGGTTGTCTGATCTGCTGTGAAGCAATAGTCCTTTCAAGTACATCCTACTCACCCAGTTCTTGTCAGAAAATATATCAAATCATAGATAACAGACGCGTAGCAGAGACTCGAGGGATCATCTGCTCCATCCCTTCACCCCCAGAGGCTTTTCCAGGGAGATGTTTTTCTGCGTGGTTCATAAAATCATTCTGCAAGAGCCATCACACTTTCCTGAGGCACCTAGTTCCCAGTTCTCCTGATATCTAATTTAAATCTCCTTTGCTGCAGTTTAAGAGTTTACACCCGCTGTTTTTGCTGTGTCCCTAATGGACACAAGGAGATGTCATAGCATGGAAGTGGGCAGAGATCGGGTGAACAGCCTCCTGTTCGAAACAGGGCTAACTCCAAAGTCAAAGCAGAGCCTTCTCTCCCTTGGTGACAGCTATTAAGTTATTTAAATAGCATTACCAGTTTTTCTCCTCTCTCCTCTTAGCACTTTGACATCAATTCTTTGAATCTTTTTTCATAGATCACATTTGCTAAACTGTGTTTATTAGTTATCGCTGTGTTATTAGTCATAGCTGTATATCTGATGGATGCTCTCATACATACTTGCATGGACCCATGCACAGACACATGAACACACAGCTAATTTTGATGACTAGAGCAACAGGAGCAGAAGCCTTTCTTTGGCAAAATGATTTGGTAAAGTGGACTTAATTCTGCATGCTGGGAGAAACAGACTGAGTTGTGCAATGTGAAGTGCAGTGAAACATTAAATGGCAATATGCTATGTGGCCTCTAGAAGAATTTACATCTTGTAGTATGACAGATGTAACATGGTTATTGATATGGCAACAGAGCATAAGCTCGGCTTTAACCACTTCAGTGTTTCCTGCTG
>NW_010403082.1:26554-28275 GCF_000710305.1 Buceros rhinoceros silvestris | reverse complement strand
CTGCTGAAGGTAAGGGTCTCTCAAATCTCCTTCAGATTATATTTTCCTGCTTGTCTAGCTGGCATTGCTGTGGCATTGACCATCATAATGACTTTAACTTGCTATCTCAGCCAGTTCTTCATCATCTCTGTGCTCACGGTTAATGTGAAGAAATGGACTGTGAATAGGAGCTGGTGCTGTTTTCAGGATCACTGACAAGGTTGCACTTCAGAGCCTGGCTGTGAGCAACAGGGATCTCTTCTATATGTTGACTGGCATGGCTGTGCATATATTTTGATGGTCAGGAAAATTGGTCCATAGTAATCTGGCTGAGCATAGTTCTGAAAACTCATAGAGCAAAGAAGCAAGGAAGCCAAACTGATGTACTAGTTTATTTATCTGGGAGTCACCTTATGTGTAAGAGCTTCCTTGCCCTAACTTGGGCCAGAATCCATGCTACAATGCAACTACTTCTAAGAGATATAATTATTTTAATATTTGCATATTTGTACTGTAGAGGTAATCCAGATATAGAAAGGACTCCATCGTGTTAAGTGTTATAGAAACACAGAGCAGGGAATTTAGCGATCACAAATTAAGTCTAAATAAAGGGTAATAGAGTCATACAGGCAGACTTAGTACAACAAGGATACTAATATTGCAGAGTAGTGAAAGCTACTTAATGTTTGCATAGTTTTGGGGAGCTCCTATGGCACAGTAGGACTCTAGGAAGGAAGGTGAGGTGCCTTTTATAAATTAAGCCAATTCTGGTAGCTGCTCTGTAAGGAATATATTTGTCACAGTTCAAACTTGGATTTTAAACAACTTCAGACATGACTGATTACATAGTTACTGTGCCATTAATATGTGGGTTGGTGTTGTCATGCATTTAGTGGGTAGGTATTTTTAGTTTTATTTCACTTGTTATTAGAAAATGTTGATCAGCACAGTGGTGCTGTACCTGTAGCTAGTCCTGGGTCTCTGAGTACTTCTAGGACATCCTTAAAAAGAGAAATAAGAAAAGGGTTTATTAACAGTTGGCTCAAATAACTGCAGGGGTTGTCACATGCTGCCACTGGAATACTCTTAGACCCCTGCAAAGCAAAAGAGGTTGAAAAATCACTAGTGTAGAATGAGTAAGTAGGAAAGAACTGAACTTCTTGTTTTCATTTTCCTCAGCAGATGTTCAGTTGTTGAGGCATCAGAGCCACCGGATGCTGGAAGAAGTGTTTATGAATGACCTGCTATTCTGAGTCATTGTCTCTGGGGGTGCCACCAAGCAGGGCTGGAGGAGACAGCAGCTGGTATGTCTCAGTGGGGTACTTGAAGTAATGGCTGTCATTTGCTGGACAGTTGGAAGTCACGGTGGTCTTCTGCTCAGTCACCACCTGGTCCCTGTCACATGCCACAGAGATTGATATAAATCAAACTTTCTCTGCAGTGGGAGCCTTGAGAAAACAAATCAGTGTTTTAGAGCACAAGAAAGGAAGTGTCAGAGATACAGCCCTAACAGTCTGCCAGTGAACTGGGGGTTCGTTGGGCTGAATGTTGAAGAAAGTTGTCAACAAGGTGGAAATACCTTGGAAGAGTAAAGTCCAAATCAAAGGCCATGGCACGACAGAGAACACATCTTCCCTTATTGCATATAGTGGCTGTGAGCTCTGAGCTGAAATAATATCTAGGGGAAGGGATGGGCTCTGTCTTTGAAGACATGCAGGCCAGATGTCACCTAAGAAAGTAGC
>NW_010403082.1:10990-26454 GCF_000710305.1 Buceros rhinoceros silvestris | reverse complement strand
GTAGGGAAAAACCATCTACAGGCCTCCAGGAGATGAGACGCTTGAGCTCAGGGACCCCTATCATGTGTCTCGTTTTGAATTGGTAGCAGGTGGATCAAGTGATATCTTCACGCTTTTTAGCTGATGGCCTAGACTTGCTTCATTTTTTGTTTACTAAAACTAGCCTCAAAATGTGTGTACATCATTGTCACGGTTAATCTCTTGGAGCTGTTCTCAGCGCTGGGAGAGAAGAGAATCAACAGTGTATTGAATGTTTTCACCCCTTGGTGAAGTCAGAGCAGATGTAGGTTCTTGTGCCCAGTATTAAGCAGGACATCCAGAAGCTTCGTCTTCAAATTAAAAATAAACTGATAAGGAAGCATACTTCATGGAGTGCATTTCCCAGGACTCTCATTTTTCTGTGTGATGTCTGCTACCTGAAAACAAAATGCAAAGATTATCTCATAGCATCCCTGGAAGAAGATTAGCCAGAGTAATCAGTGGCTCTGTTATAGATTTTTCTTCAAACACTAATGAAAGGGACAGGTACAGATGATTCAACAGCAACCAGATCTACATTCATTTACAACCCCTCTGCAAAAAACTAACCAACCAACCAAAAAAACCAAAATAAAGCAGGAAAAATAAGTAATTCCTATCTTGATCGACCTGGATTATTAAAGTTCCCCAGTGTAAATCACTCATGGAGTGTTAATTTTTATGTCCATGAAGGAAAATTAAGTGTCCTAATCACATTACATGTTCACCGTTACAGGAACTGCAGAGCTTTTCCTGTATTTGGTTGGAGGCTATTCCATTTGGCTGGACTCTTTTGATACTCCTTTGCCTGTGTGTGCGATTAAAAGACTTTTTTTTATTAACCAGTTTTTACATTACACTCAGTGGCCCCGTCACACAACTAAATGACCCGTTTAACAAGCATGATAAAATCCTCATTAGGGCCCATTATAGGATTTAGTGGAATCTTCCTGCTTCACTACAGCACAAGCCTAATCTAATTAACTCCGCCACTTAATTCTCTCCCTCGGTCTTCTTGCTGTTTATTGGGCTTTTTGTGGAAAACAGATCCAAGGAACACAATTAACGTAATTTATCCTGGAAAATCCCCAAACATTAGCAAGCTACAAATGTAATTGGAAAAGGCCTCACAGAGTTCAAGCATAGTAGGCAATTACTCCAAAAATATAACACTGCATATTATCTTGTTACTACTTCTTATTATACTTTCCCACGATGAGCAAGGAGGTAATTCTAACGAAATGCATTTAAAGCCATAATTAAGGGTCAACTTTGTGTTTGAACAGCTTTCATATTTAATCAAGAAAAAATATGTGCTTTCAAGAACGAAATGTTTTATTAGGATGTGCAATATGGAAAGGAACTGAATGTTGTGTTCTTGAATTCATTGGTATAAATGAAGATCAGCTCCCAGTTATAAAGTTTTGTGCAGTGGTTTGCAGCTAGAGTTAGCAGTCACCAGAAAACAGAATGCAGCCACAATAAGTAGCTAGTCCTTGTATTTTTTTTTCATGGCAGCAATGTGCAGAACATTTATGAAACATAAGATATGCTGCAATAAGGTCTGTTGGCCACTGAATGCGGGAGGAACACTTGGGGAGATATCTCCATATTGTCCTGCTCTTTTTACAGGGTGAAACCTTTAATCTGCAGTGCTGTTAGTCCTTTTCCTAAGGGTGGCGAACTTCTACCAGATCCCAAGACATCCCAGCCTAGTTACACCACCTGAGATGGCCAGCTGGTCCCAGAGGTGCCCTGAGGAGTTAGGGGCACCTTGGTATTCAGAACTGAGGATCTAGCCAGTCATCGTGACTTCCAGTTAGATACCCATAAGGCAAGGCTGCTGTCTGGATGAACAACTTCCAGCACTTCTGTGTTATCATTACCTAGTAGTAAGACAGGTGTAGAAGATGACTATGTTTCTATAAGAAATGAGAGTAACCTTCACCTAGTCTGTGAACATGGCACAAGATGCATGTGGGAGTAGTTCCAGAGGTGGTTGGTGGGGTGGAGAGGTACAGGTCTTGCCTAGCCCTTCATTTTAGCTGATGTGTGTTTTTATGTGTATAAGGATGTGGAAGACGCCAAATTAACTCCTTAGAGTTGGACAAAAGGAAGCAGAAGAAGGTGAGACACAAGTCCAGAGAACAGTGAGAGGAAAACAAAGGGTGAGTGAACATTTTTGATTCAAAAATGTCAAGCAGGATCTTAGAGACAGGGACAAAGCGTTACCTTTGTCATTTCTTACTCAGAGGAAGTTGGTTTTATGTATATTTGCAAATAAGCCATGTGTGGACCTTGATTTCCTCCTCCTGAAAGAAAATAGACAAATACCTTGGCTAAAGTGGGCAGCAGCCAAGTGTGACAAGCAAATAATTGAAGCATAGGATGAAGCAAAGTTCGGTCCACATCTCCCATCTTTCTCTGAACCAACAGATGAGAATTTTTTAACCTTGTATGGATCTGGCCTCTGTTGAAGTTGTCAAATCGGGGCAAACTGCCTTTTTGGCAATGTGCTTTCTTGCTTAAAGCTGAGTGCAAGATGGAATTATCTCATTTGCATTATACAGGAAGTTGAATAAGATGACATAACATTCCCTCGGGGTCTCCACTGTTTGATGTTGTTAACCTTTCTTATTAACTTGGGCTTGGGTTTTCAGAACCTTCAGTCCCAGAGAAGTTAAATCTGATTTGCTTGACTGTGGCACGCCTTTGAAAAATTTGACATAGTCTGCTGCTGCTGTTTCTATTGGGAACCCCAGCTTTGGTCCATCTTCCCTAGCATAACTTCCTCTAAGGGCAAGAAATCGAAAGGATGCAACCTGGGAACGATCAGACAGACGCTGAAACTCTAGTGGAAAGGATCAGAAGCCAAGGCTGAGCTATACGAAAGCCTCCTTACCCAGGAGCAGGGAAGTTATTGTTTCTGAGCCTAATTCTGTCATGAATCAATGTACTTGGAATAATAATTATCATCTGTGTGGGGAAGGAAAGCCTTAATTATTTTGCAATGATCTGAGAGGCATGATGTGTCTACACACAGCTGTTCCGGCATGTGAGGCTGAGCTCAAGAAAAGTTATCTATCTCAGGCATTTCTTTGATTCCTCAGGGGACCTGGTGTATGAAAAATGCAGTAAACAGCAGGAAAGATGCAGGGCATATCGCCTGGCTTTGTAGAGTCTTTGCTGAGCTGGAAAAGGGTTACTCCTATCAGTTCTTGCAAACCATCTCAGCACAGTGACCAAGGTACGACAATCTGGTAGAGAAGAGGCTGGAATACTGGAGGTAGGTCACAGGCACTTTGCACTGTCTGGAGTTAAGCTCTGTCCTCTCCACTGATCTTTCTCCTGAGCAAGGACCATGGAGTTTACCCTGTTTTGCTATTGCATAGATGTGCACCACAGTCAGAACTTTGTCTGGAGACAAAGACGCAGCTTCAGTGGTGGTGTTGTTGCACTAGTGTTGGCAATAGTTTTGCTTCCAGCAGTAGATAGGACCAGGTGACCTCCAGAGGTCCCATCCCACCAACATTTCTATGATCCTGTGTCTATATTGTTTTGCTAAGTAGGATCCATAGCAACAAAATTTATGTGTCAATTTATTGTCAATGGAATGTGTTTAAGTAAGTTAAAAGAAAAAAGTTTTTGTATTTAAAACAGCCAATGCATTCCATAAGAGCAGGTGGGTTTTTTTTTTTTACTTCCAATTCTGTTTTGTTTTTCAAGTTACATAAAATAATGGTATGATTTAATATTACGTTGAGGTCACTGGAATCATAGTTATGGTAAGCCAATAGAAATACCCTGAGTATTTTTGTGGGGTCATACTTGTCATATTTTCCTAATTAATGATTATGTAAATTTGACTCTTAGATGATAAAAATAATAGCCACCTTAAGTGGTTTTCTAAGGCGATGTTAGAGGAGCTGCTGTTCATCTTATTTCCACCGTACCGAGGCTGTAAATATGAGGAAGCTCACCTGCCATTAAAGCAAACTTTGATTTCATCAATGAAAGAAGCTGGCTCTTGTTTTGTTTGCATTTTTTTCCCCATGCAAAAACAATTCCCTGCGATAACTTTGTGCGAGACTACTAAATAAACATCTTAATAAAGAAAAATAAGTGGAAGCTTCCCTCAACAATGAAATGGATCTGCATTCACAATCACCCTGGGATGGGGCATCATGGAAGAAAAACACCCCGAAGGATGTGTAAGAACTAAACTTATGGCACCTTCAAGCTTACAATATGGTGCTGTTTGCTACCAGTAAGCAGGTGTGCTCACAATGTGACAATACCCTGGCTGATGCCAGGACAAAAATATCCCAGTAATTCTGTACGGAGTGCCATCTTTGGAGTGAGAATGGAGGATGTCCCGGTTTATTATGGGTACAACTGTAGAGGAAAGTCCTGAACACCACCATTTCCACAGCTGGGCTCAGCAGGAGTGGGCTTTGCTGCGCGGTTCACTCTTTTTTCTGCAGCACATTGCCCGCTTGATAATTGTAAATGGGTTTTGAGTTGGAAGGGCATGTCTCCAAGGCAGTGTGAGCTTAGTGCTCGGGCAGGGAAACTTCTTGGCAAGGAATGAAACTGCCACAGCAAAACAGTAATGAAAACATGAAAGCTACAAGTGAAATAGGCTTCTTATACACCAGTCACCGAGAAAAACATTCTGGTCACCCCAAGCAAGCCCCCGCACCACAAGTATTGTGATAGGCACCAGGTACGTTATGGTCAGTTGCAATAGCTGGATGACTCTTTGGAAGGGGGTGGTCTCTGGGCTTTCTGGGACTTCATCTGGCGTCAGCTTTAGACAGTCCCAGAGCAATTGGTGCAGGAAGCTTCTGAAACAACTACAAAAAATGAATAAGCTGGCAACCTCACTGACAGCTCTTATCAATGATAATCTCCCTTCAGGTACTCACAGCCACAAAGCCCTAGAGAATAGATACTTGCTCTCTAGGCAGAATTTCATGCTTTACTCCAAACTTTCATCTTTGCACTGGAAACATGGAGGCTTTTTGGTTTCAGATATGAGTGGAACATAAGGGATTACTGCAAACCAGGTTAGTATCTGCTGGTAGACTCACCAGCGCTATGCAATTGGCCTCTGCTGGGAGCATTGTGTGAGACAGCTGCGTGGAGTGAATGGTCGGGCTCCAGGTGGGGCTGGCCTGTGGTTTGTGGATCTGGATGAGTCACCTTGGAAAGGTTTGCCAGTAACATGGGCACAGGGAAATTATGTCCGCACAGGGAGTAACATTGCCTTCGGCTGAACAGACGGAGACTCTTGGAGCTAATGTTGTCAGAGCATGTGTGCTCTAAGGGGGTTCTTTCCAGATATTTTCATGCCTTTTAGTGTTGTGGTCTGGTTGTTTCTTAATGCAGAAGGTCAAAAACAAAAACAAAGCAAACCAAAACACTGTGACTGTCTGTTCCGATATTTTCTGTTTGGTAGACCAGACCACTTCCCTGTAGTGACTCTTGCTTCATAAACAGCTTGACTAGAAAAGCTGTCCACCCTTGATTCCAAGTTTCCCAGTGATAGAAAACCATCACAAGTGGAGGCAGTCAAAGCTCTTAATTACCAGAAGTGTTAAGTGTTTCCTTCTTGTTATCTCACTGCAGTGACTATTTTTGGGATTACTTTAGTACCAGCCTATTGGTTTGAAGAGCACATTAGCAAGTTTTGTTCACCAGATGAGAACTGAAAGGCAGACAGCAGCTTTGCCTTGACCGTCTCAGCTCCGAAGACTGACAGCTTGTCTCTCAGGAGGGAAGTCTGAAGGAGGGCAATTTAGCTGCATGGAAGGAATTAAAGGAAGAACAGGAAACAAATCTGTTGAGAGTCATGTCTGCCCTTAAAAGGCAGGAGTCAAAGGCTGGGTCTTAATTTTTGCAAATGTGCTGAAGTTGTCTGATGAAAATAGGTTGTGTTGTGTCATTGTAACTGGAGGCTAACTAAGCACACTAATTTCTGCCATGCCGACTCATCTTGGTCTGCAGTTTTCTGTGGGGGTACCTTGGGCTCAGGAGGCTTTGTCGACCACGCTGTTTTGGAGGGCTGTGTGAGTATATTTGAGGGAGGGCAGGTGTCTGCGGAAGCACTCAAAGCAAACCGTTTCCCTGTAAAGAAAATGAGAGCTGGTCTCTGATCACGTTTGCTAAGAGAGCAGTGCTTTCCTGACTCTGCAGACTCAGCATGGCAAGAAATTCCTCCACCATGGAATCTCATTCTTTTTCTATTGCATTTATGAAAAGAAAACTGAAGTAATAAGGAATTCCATTTTAACTCATCACCCCAACCTTGGGCTGACTAATATTGTTGATTTAAGCTCTAAAAATGTTTCAGTTTTCATGATGGCTTTTTGATTTGCTGTTTTCCAGCACTGTATTGGGGAATGACTCATGTTCTCAGCCCTGTGAAGGAGGAAGTGCACAGGGTTTTATTCTTACCAGTGGATTGTGGAACTCACAGTAATTTGAAGATCTGTCTCCCAGGGCAAGAGGGGGCACAGGCACTAGAAAAATTGGCCAGCCAACTTTTCTCTAAAAAAAAATCTTTTAAAAAGTAAGTGTACCATATTTCTGAGGAAAAATAATTTTTGATAAAAATGTGATTGTTATGAAGACTGGTTGTTATGAAGATTGATTTTGTTCTAAGTTAGTAATATGTCTGAGGCAGCTCCAGGCAGCTGTACTTCATACCCTGTTTTCTTCTAGGAGAAAAGAGTTCAGCTACACCTCCCACAATGCATGCTGGTGGGGCAGCAAGAGTTCTGGAAAACATGCAAAGAAAGGCTCAGCTTGATTTTTTTATGAGTTTAGTCTCTATAACTCAATTTCCCTATGTATTAAAATAGGTGCAGCCTCTATACCACCAGAGTACTCCCTAAGATATGGTTAGCTAAAGCTTGCATTCTATCTTGGAGCTGAAAAATGTTGTTTTCTTGTCAGCAGTAAGAACCGCCTGTGAGCACTTCAGCCTCTTCAGGTTCCAGTTCCTTTATCACAGTAATCAGTATCTGATTTTATTTTTCTTTGACAGCTGCCTTTGTAATAGCCCAAATATCCTGTTAGCTGCCTAAAGCACACCTCTCTTGGAAACCATGACTAGCTCAAGGGGAGGCACCTCTAATGGCCTTGAGTACCAGTAATACTGTGTCAGCAAGAACTTGCTCCAGCAATTTGCTGCTTCTCAGCATGGTGGAAAAACCCTCTACAGCAGGAAGGTTGCTCCTTGCATGGCCTGTCCCTTGCTAACTCCTTGCTGGCCTGGGACAGGACATGGGTGTGCTGAGGCTGTGACTTCCTGATGGAGAGGCTGCTCTGGATGATTTCTTCACTTGGGAAAATGTCAAATGAGAGAACTTCTCTTTCGGACAGCCCAGAATTTTGCCTACTGAACCTCTTCCATACCTCAGGATGTGATTTTCCTGCCCCTCTCAGTGTGCTGCTCTACCTGACAACTGCTTTACTTTGCTGGGGCTCAGCGTCAGCCTTTTCTTGGATTCAGCCTGGGCTGCAAAAAGCCAGCCAGATGACATGGATGCGCAGACTGATCATAAAATGCCACTCCTCCCTCTACAGCCCTGCAATATAGATGTATCCTTAGTGAACCTGCAAATCAAATTGAATTTCTTTCTCCCATTGAAGTAATGCAGAGATTTTGTTGTTAACTGGCAGGTGCCACTTTGAATTTCAGTAGTGAAGCTCAAAACTGTTTGTATGTAGGTCAAGCATGGATTACTCCACTTACAAATGTGATTTGGAAGAATCTCTTCTCAGAAAGTTTTTTTGCATTTCCTGGTATATGTAGGCATTGCTACGAGCTAAAAGGAACAGAAATACCGCCAGAAGCAGTGCGAAAGAGATCTCTAGTCCCTGTTTCATAACTGCAAACCAATTTTAGATTAAAAAGAACGAAGAAGCTTAAATGTGTCCCTACTTCTTATACTCTTCTGCAATCCCCGTGAAACTTCAGTATAGTGGGCCCCTGTGAATTTTAACTCCCTCAGAAAGAAACGATCAGCAGCTTTTAAATTTATCCATGTATGAGAGAAACATATGGAAGACCAGTTTAGTGACCAGTTTAGTTGGGGGAGTATCTTTTACCGAGTGCTGTTATGGAGACAGTTCCTAGAATGAGAAGATGATGGGACAAGAGGAAATTGTAATTTTGCTTCACATGAAAGATGAATTTGTTCATAAAACAAGAGAGTTTTCAGAATCATGCAAGAGATTTAGGAATTTGAGTCTCACTGATCTGCTTTTGGCTGTAGGTGCTGATGTTGTGCAAGGTTTTTGAAGGTCTGAGCACAGATGGTGACTTACAACACGAAAGGACGTGAGAGGCTTTGTATGCATGGAAGCTTTTTTTTTTTTTTTTAGCCTTATGACTTGGTCTAATAATCCATTACATTGAGATGGTCTTCCTGAAAACTGTTCCTTGCTGAGGTACAACATCATGTTACCAAAACTCGCAACAATTTCCAGTAAACTCTATGCTAGTTTCCTGTCCTGGAACACTGTACTGCTCCCTAACTGGAAGCACAGATGAGTATTGGGATGGGTAATGTGGAAAGGTTGTAGGTTTCTCAATCTGAATGTGTTTAAAGACAAATAAGACAAACCTCTAACAGGAGATAAACTACGTCTATTCTGTCCTCTTAGTTAAGGGGACGGAGCAAATCCTATTGAGCTCTTTTCAGCCACGAACCGCAAGGATCCTACCTGAATTTCTAAGATCCTACCTGAATGCCCTTCAGTTATGTGTTGGGTCCTGTAACACCTGCCTTCTGAGGTGTGATCTTTCTTTCTCCATCTTGCTATGGGAAAGGGCCATATGAGAAGGGGTGTGCTTCTCATGAGTTTTGCGTTGTTTTTAGTGCTTCTATCACCTCTTGTCTCTTTTGGGAAAAGCAAACTGAAAAAAACCTGACACTCTGTGTGGGAAAAATCCTGCTTTAAAAGAATAGATTCAATTTTTCTGAGTGCATGAGGTATGAGGATTCCAGGCATCATCAAACATGTACAGAGATATTAAGATCCAGCTGTCATTTCACACTCTTACTTGTACTAAGCAACTTTCCAATAAGCTGTTCTCCAACCAACTTGAAACTACGGAGACAAACTTGAATGAGGAAACACTGAAAGAACAAGATTAACTCTATGTACGGCATTTTTTACCCTTACTTATGGTTGTTTATTGCTATTGGCGGAAGTGCTTTTTAGTTCTTAAATTTAAATAGTGTCAGAGATTTATTAGACTAGAGCAGATCACTGTTGTCATTCACTCAGACGTCCCCTGCACCAGAAACAAAGCATTGCAGCCAGTTTGCCCTTTTTGATTGCCAGATGTGAAACGTGTTAAGAAACACAACTGATTTGAAAAGCTCTTCTGCCCATGGCAGAGCTGTAATTTCACTCCCAATTTATCAACTGGCAATAAACAAAATGCCTATCTTCAGTCTGAGGAACTCAGTTTTGCATCAAATTAGTCAGAAGCTTTGAGTTTTACTTATTAAGGCAGTGAAGGGAAGCAAACCTCAGAGGAGCAGATGTGAACCTTTGCAAAACCAGATTGTGTGAACAAGCGGTTGAGCAAATTGCAAGAGGCCTCTGATGAAACTTCATTAAGTAAGAAAGGTTTTTTGTGACTGTGAGTGGGGAAAGAAACTTGAAACTCAGGAGTTTTGATTCAGCCAAAATGCATTAGGCTGCAATCCAATGTCTTCTTCAGTGTTTGATGGCATTGAGCAGAACAGAGGAAGGAGTATAATTAAAAAGGAATCAGGATAATTAAAATGAAGGAAAAGCTCCCTCTGTGTTCACAGAGGCAGCGGGAAAGGCAGGTGATTAGGTTCTTTTTAAGGGTGGTTTTGGATTGGCAAAGGGAGATTAGCTCATGTGAAAGCCTTGCTCTGATTTCTAATTTTTAGCTGTTTTTCTCATTTCTGCCAATCTTTCTTTTCTGTTGCTATGAAAAAGGCTTTGATAAGAGCAGAGAAAAAGTAGTGGGAAAATACAGAGAAGTCAGAAGACCATGTTCAATGTTCCTCTGTTACCTAAAAAGTAGTAATAAAAACCTCACTACATGTAATTAGGGTAATTACCCACCCCCAATGATGATGTAGATTTGCAAGGGAATGGTTTATTCAGAGCTCACATGGGAATATCTAATGGAGAAAGGCCCAGATTCTATAAGAAACTGTTGTTAAAACATCTGTTATTCCGCCTCATCCATGAAAACAACTTGATGGATTTAGAAATCACTTATTATTTCAATTTTGCAGGTGGACAAAAGTGTGAGATGAATTGACCACAGTCATTCAGGAAGAAGTGAACCTATGAAAGTACACAAACCATCAGAAAGTTCTGCTGTGCTTGATAAGAGGTGTTCCTCTCACCGGATCCCAGTATGGTGTGGTTCAATAAGTAAAGATGGGGAATCTTGCCCCTAAAAAAGATGCTGCCTTGGCAGTCTGCCGAGACAGACTGAAATACAGAGGTATCCCAGAACTGGATTGAAGGGGCATCTGAGTTGCAGTGTGCCATGTTCAATCCCACTTTCATTTTACATATTAGACATTGGTTAGGTCAATCTTATGAAGCTTAGAAATAGTCTTACAAAAAAGAATAAATGCCATGGTTTAGTCCCAGCTGGCAACTAAGCAACGCACAGCTATTTTGTCACCCACCCCTGGCAGAATGGGGGAGAGAATCAGAAGAGTAAAAGTGAGAAAACTCATGGGTTGAGATAAAGACAGCTTAAGAGGCGAAGCAAAAGCTGTGCATGCAACCAAAGCGAAAGGAGAACTGCAATCACCATGTCCCATTGGCAGACAGGAGTTCAGCCATCTCCAGGAAAGCCAGGTTCCATCACGTGTAATGGTTACTTGGGAAGACAAATGCCATTGACTCTGAATGTCCTCCTCTTCATTCTTCTTCCCCCAGCTTTATATGCTGAGCATGACATCATATGGTATGGAACATCCCTTTGGTCAGTCGGAGTCAGGTCTTTCAGCTGTGTGTCCTCCCAGCTTCTTGTGCACCCCCAGCCTACATGTTGGTGGGGTGCTGTGAGAAGCAGAAAAGGCCTTGACTCTATGTAAGCACTGCTCAGCAGTAACAAAACCATCTCTATAATATCAACATTTTTTCCAGCACAAATCCAAAACATAGTCCCTTACCAGCTACTGTAAGGAAAATTTACTCTATACCAGCCAAACCTTGCACATTAGGAAGTCAGAGATTTTTCCAGTAGGCTACTTAATTGACAGGTGGATTTTTAAGATCACTAGGCCACTCTTTTCAGAATCCCGTTCAACTCAGGCTACAGAAGTTTACTTGTTTTCTCCACAAACATGCTGAAATAGATCAAAGCTCTTAGATTTCTAATTGGAAAGCTACAGCATTAGAACAGGCAAGAGAATTTCCCATTTAAATGTCATATCAAATACAGCATTTTTTTGTGAGATATGGAAAACTGCTGAAGCGCTAGACAGGAAAAAGCAGACACTTCGGAGAATAAAAACTTTACCCTTAGCAAATGTACCTGTTACCCTTCTTCATTCTACAGTAAAGTACCCACAGTAGTAGCAAAGTTGTTGTACACCCCGTAATTAATTGCTACATATAGTTCGTAGCACATTTTGAGGAAAAGACCTCTGTCCCATGGTACCCACATCTCCACCACAATCCTGTAGCCAGTCCTATTTCCCTAACCAGATTATTTGCAAACTTCACATTTGCAGGTCACAAGGTGTTTCAGAACATGGATCTGGCAAAAGTCAAATGATCTTAGCAGTAGATAGGAAGACTTTTCCACCAACAAAGAGGTGTGGAAATATCCCCATACAGTTGTTTATTCACTTGAATCAAAAGGAAATGGCATATCTGGAATTAGCTGTATGTGGCAATGTCCAAACCTGCAGATGAAGGAGTTATGTGGAAATCAGAAAAGATATGAGGTTAACCAGAAGATACTTTCAGAAGAAGCAATAGCGAAGAGAATAGATGAACTAGACAGAAATAGCAGCAAATAACTCACGGGAGTGGAGCTGCCTATTTTCCACCTGGAAACTTATATCAGGGAAAGAAAGGAATTCAATAATCAAGTGCCTGTAATTTTGACTTAAGGACATGAAGAGATGGAGGAACCATAACTTCCTTTGATTTGTTTGTGCTTTAACAGCCATAAATATGCCTTGAAATGTTCGCTTTGCATCTGTTTGGAATTTGCCTGCCATCAGGTTCCTGGCACTGATCCAGTTTATCTCTCTGTCTGATGTTACTGGTATACAGCACTCGAGACGCTGCCCATACTTTGCATGACGGAGTGTCGCTGTGCAGTGTTTCCAGTATAAACCCACAAATGATGGGCTGGCACACCCGAGTGTTGCTCAATGTAATAAAATATTGGTTAAATGACTTCAGTCCTGAACAGAGTCAATGGAACAGAATGGCCACAGGGAAAGTCAAAGAGCAATGTGTGTTTCTCCACCCATTGTTGTTCTGAGATACTTACATCCTCCTTTTTTTTTTTTTCAAGAGGAGTCTTATTTTTGGCTTAATCCAAATACAAGGTGATTTGAGCATTACAGTAATGGATAGGTATGGCTGGTTGTTCGGGATGGGGTACGTATGGGGAGGAGAGTAACTGGGAATGTACCTTACGTTAAAGCTTGGGATGTAAATCACCCAGATGGAGCTGGCCTAGCTGTAAGATCATGCTGCCCCAAGCAGAGACGTCTTCAGTTTGCATCAGAAGAAAATAATGCTTGCTTGTCACCATCTATAAATCAATGCAGAGCTGGCTGTGAGAATTTAAATATACACAGACGTAATATTAGCTGTAATTACTTACCTTTGTTGGTACATTTATTTTAACTGATTTGGTAATTACCTGTGTAATTACCTACTGAAATCCTGGAATTTGTATGGAGACACCTTATGCAAAACTCTGGCTGGCTGGGCACTTCACTTTTACTCCATGAGCTGCTTTAAGCATTTACAAGTTATCACGGGGTTATGTTTCTGATACTGTCGTGGCGCTTTGCCAGCTCCATTTCACAAGACCAGTATAGCAATGAGTCTCCAGTAAAGCACCCGGACTCATTAGGGTCTCCCTATTTAAAGCAGAAGAACTGCCCCTGAATCTGCTCACTAGTCACTGCAGAGGGACTCTTTCGAGAACATTTTCCATGCTTTTTGAATTGCACAACCCAGGAGAAGGAAAAACCCTTGTATGTAGCTAGAGAGGGTTTCTGAGTGTTTTGTCAATGGACTGCTTCAGCCTTTCTCTGCTGCATAAAGCAGTAGTTGAGTCCTGTTTTGTGAGGCGAATGGAGGGGATACAGAGTGGAATAATCCAGACTGTTTCGAGTATTTATTTTTCAGATATAAATTGTTCTCTATTATCTAGCGTATTTTGCATGTAGAAAATGTTTCCCCAGATGGCCTAGAACTTCAAAGCGTAATCTTGAATTTTAGTTTCTCAGGTGGATGTAAGAATCCTATCCATTCTGCTCCATTCCAAACATGAGCTGACCAAACTGAGCCATGAGTCAGTGTCAGACAAACCATGAACAAATGATAGTTCATGCATCTCCTGTCACAGCCTGTAAATCAACAAGACCAAGAGAAAGAGAGGGACAGAAGTATACTGAAGGGAGAATTCACATCAGAGGCAGCCAGTGACATTGAGCCTTTATGTAACTCGGAGTCAGAACGGTGGAAAGAAATCTGTGAGTTACACAGGACTTGCAAAAACAATTTGGATCAAAAGTATCCTGATGAAGGAAGAATCATTGCCTTTCAGATAGGGTAGGCTCTTTCAGGAGAGCAAAACTTCATAGGGTCCATCATAATCATTAGCTGATAGGAGGAGCACAGCAACAACTGCTGAGCATAAAGGCAAATTAAGCCATAAAAGTTAAACTGGCAGGAAAAGGGGTGGAAGCTGCAAGGACATCTCCAAGCCTGCAAGGCAAGTCAGTGGGGTGGCAAAGCTCGAGGAGTGCTGGGGCTGAGGAGGTGTTGAGACAGGTAAGCTGGATGGTAGGAAAGGGAAATAAGAGGACAAATTTGCTGTATTGCTAAATGCAAGAAACAAAATACAGAGGATGCTTCACAGAGCATATAGACGGATATGAGATGTACTTTTGGGTTGTGTACCAAAGGGAAAAGTGGAATGATTGACACAGTTGAGCAGAGTTGCTTTCAGCTGCCTTGACATGAAAAGTTTCAGGCATGGGGCTGAGAATTCAGGAAACTAGTTAGAATGTCTTGAAGTTTAGATATCTGAGGTGATGCCGGTACTTCTGATCTTGTTTTCTCCAAGCAATCCCTGCTGAGTAAATTCTAGCCTGGATTTTCAAAGTGCAACAGTTGTATAATTGCTGCGGCTCCTGATGGAGGTACTCTGCTGCCTGTTCTGAACGCAGCTCGGTATCTCTACCCTGTGGTTTCCAGTGGCAGTTAGATAAGTTCTTTGGTATTGGGCTCTGCAACAGCCCAGAATTTATAGAGGGAGCTTACAGCAATCGGACTTGAGTACCTACCCTCACTAATCTGTGTAACTTCATTACGTGTCCAAGGTTAGGTGAAAATGAGTCTGGGCCTGGAGAAGAATTATTTATTCCTTCTTTGGCAAAAAGTTTCTGGTTTAGGTACATGCCTATTTCCAGGCTATTTTCTGTCTGTGCATTATCTCTTAAGACTTCTAAAGTGTTTGCCAAGGAGTGGCTTGCCTCGAGATATTTTTACCTGCTTGTTTGTTCTTTCTGGACAGCTCCTATTAAATTAGACCATATATTCATGCACACAGAAAACATCCTAGTAACCAGGTCAATACACACTAGTCATAAATTATTACAGAACAAGTCCAAATCCATCACTGAGGAATCCATTGATTATCCATACAGCTACTCTCTGTAAGTCAACACTTTGTATGCAAGGTCACTGCAGAATTCAGCTAATTTTAAAAGGCTGTTAATAGCAACACGGAGGCAGTCTTTGATTGAACTGGAAGTGTAATTTTCAATTAAGAGCCTTCAGTCAGTTTTCCTTCCATTAGGGTCTAATTAGATTTCAGGAAGACATGAAGTTTCAGAGGCTTCAGCCCTACAGCCTCTCCATTAGCTGACACCATATGCTTTGCGGTTTCCATTGTGAAGTCCCAATTAATTTGCTAACGTTAATTTTAACTCTAGCTGAGATGCTTCACCAGGGATCTGATTAATGGACTAGCGGTAACCAGCCCATCCCTGCTTCTTTCTGCCATCAGTTATACTGTAATGAGGTTAGTGAACATCAGACTGGTAAGTTTTTTTCTCTACCAATCTGGGAAATGTGTATATTTCATTTGGATTATGTAGCAAAGGACTGGTCCCTCTGGTTTGTCACCTGGATTAGCTTGCTAGGCTGCAACCCTCTTTCCC
>NW_010403082.1:7319-10920 GCF_000710305.1 Buceros rhinoceros silvestris | reverse complement strand
TTTCCCTACCTACTCCTTCCTGTATCACTTCCTCTCTCTGTGATACCTATAGTACACATACAAACCATGGATCTGTAAAGACACCTTGGACAGTCATTTTTTCATAAATTTTCCTTCCTTCTGTTACATCCTTTTCCAAATGCTTTGCTTCATCTAAAGAGTGAAGGCTTGGTAGAGCACACCTCATGTGAAACAACTAACTTTACTTCATCTGCTTTCATATTCTTTCAGCTGAAACAAAAGCTTATGGGACTGCGGTTGCTGATGTAAAGTGAACAAGTTCTTGTGAGTACTCCCAATAAAAGCTGTTAATTTCGCTAAAGGACAATTATAGTAAGACATTAACATCGGTGTTTCAAGTAGCGTTAGTTGGAGGCCCATCTTATGGTGGTGATGAGAGGTACAAGAAACTCGTGCTCATTAGAAGGGTTTTTGCAACATGGGCAAAATATGGCAATGGTGGAAATCAATTTTAAGTGAGGACCACGTTTTTCTGGGTGCACACTAGATGTCACAAATTAGATCTTTGGTTCATGGGGTCAAGCTATCAAACTGTAGGATTTACATCACTGTTAAGCAACTCTGTCCAGTAGGTATTCGGATATACTAAGACATGGATAAAGGTGTGACACAGGCAAACAGGTAATGGGATGCCCACCAGACAAGTAACGAGATCACCTTGGACAAATTTTGTAGGCAGTTCTGTTCTGTACTTAAGCTGTAGAGCAACTGTAATACTTTTCTTGCAGCTCTGCTTGCTGTTTGGATTTCTACCCAAAGTGCACTAGCTCTGCAGCATAAATCTGAATGATCTGCAGTAAATAAAGAATTAAGTTTGGTCACTTCTGGCTTAGAGATAATGAAATCCACCACTGAAGAATAATTTATTACAGTGATTTTCAGTCTGTGAGGATCTTGCCTGTCACCCAAAGAGAGGAGATCTGCAGCAGGGCTCTAGCTGGGAGGGACTGTTGCACTTCTCTAGCTAGCGCTGCTGTGAAAGACCATAAGAGCATATAGACTGTGCATCAAGTCCACCTTTATGACATTCAGAACCTGAACTGCTGCCTCAGACACACTTGGTGGATAAACATAGACCTTCTGTATTTAGGGGATTCCTCCCAGTCCCCTTCTTATTTCTCTGTGTGGTTTTGGCTGCCAGGCTTTTCTTTAAAACAAGCCACTGCAATATTTTATTGACTTGATTTTATGGGAGAAGAAAGAGTTGTAATAACTTTGTATTGACATTGTTCTTCCAGAGAAACACAGAAATAAATCACCAGCCTGGAGGAGTTGGAATGCTCTTGTGCTTTCTGGGAGTGCAGTCCCTGGGTTTCCCAATAGGAGCTACCCAACATTTCTAGCTGTATGCTGTCAAAAAACTCCTTCATCAAATGTAGTTGAAATGAGCCAAAAGGATGGAAAGTTGCTGGGGTTGTGACTGACAATAATACAGACAAATACTGCATAAGAGCCAAGAGTCTCCCTGCTGCAACCAAGAATCTGAGAAAAGGTTAGTCAGCACACCGCTGCAATGAGGTATCCTGTGCAAGGAACCTAAATCCAATGGGAAATTTCATCAAAGTTTTTTTGCCGTTGATCTTAGGTCTTTGCAATGTGAATCCTGGAGGGAATAAAGGAGTTGAGGGAGGGAAGAACAGTTTATATCTTCTGGGTATAAATCAGGTAAAGAGAATGATTAACAAGTGTAGGTTTTTGCTACAGTATTTTAAGAACCTTGTCAATATCCTCCCTCCCTCTTCCCTTCCACAGCCTCGATGCAAAGCCCTAAAATTAGATAGCTGATTAAGGAGAGCTGCAGGGCAATCTAAATACATCAATCTGGCTGCTAATGAGGAACACAGCTACATTTCTGCAATGATGATGAACCTCTGGGCCAGGGGTGGCTGGGTTCTGAATGTTCCCTGTATTGAACTTCCCAAGCAGCCATTACTTATCAGCAGCTCTGAATGGCTGAATCTGATTTCAAGAGCTCTCTGGGAGAGTTCTGAGGACTGAGCTGGGCAAGTTTTTTTCCCAGGGTGGAAGAGGCTGAGCAGCTTTCTAGACACTTTACCTTGTTTGCCAGCAGAATGGACTGCCTCGTGCCCATTTCCCCATTTACTTCCCACCAAGAAATGTGTAGCAAAACCACACTGAAATGTTCACCTTGACTTAACAAGCCTTATAGTCTTTTACACTTAAGCCACATCTTATGGTTCTTTTTAAAGACTAATGGCCCATTTCATGTGCTAAACGAAGAGCTTTTATTAGCCAAAGAGTAGTGTCCTGCATCAGAGAAGCAGAAATGCACCAGAGGGACAAAAAGTCTGAACCTCCTGTAACAGCAAGAAGAAATAAAGTTCTCCTAAGCAATTAGAGGATTTAAAAAAATGTTTATTTTACTTTTTAAATGAAATAATATTATTGCATACCCCAGACAAAACTAAACTCTTTTCTGGTGTCTAGGCCAGCTCCATAACGGCCCTTTCTCTTGTGAGCAGAAACCCCTCCTGACCAAGCCTGTTTTCATGCCCATGACACAGTTCAGTTACACGTAGCAAATCATTTTAGGAAAGGCCTAAGGGTTCTCCCAGGATTTATGTCCCTAAAGAATGACTGAAGGGACAGGTAAGTGCCAAAACATGGGGTTACAAATACCCACTTCAGTTGCTGCCTTAACATCACAGATTCTGCTTAGAGTTTGTAGTCCCAGAGAGAGGTTTCATGCCTCAAGCTATCTTGGACTGACCAGCCCTTTCTCACCTAAGCCAGAAAACTAACCTTCATCTGCCCACATTCCTGGGGAGGGGTGCAGGAAACTGGTCCAAAACATATAGTCACATGTTCACCCAAATAATGCTTAAGAAGGGAGCTATAGGGTTCTGCCATCCACGGGCTCAGCCCGGACTTTCTCTGCTCCTGGGATTAGACCCAAAATGATTCTCTTGTCTATCACATCTTCTGTTTTGCTGTTTGTGGGGACGTGCAGTTCCAGTAGCCAACAGAACAAAATGGGCTAGAGAAGAAACATTTCATAGTCTTTTCTAAGGGCTAAGGACCTTGTGAGACTGAAAAAATCTTCTAAGAAGGGTAAGATGTGGCTGTGTAGGCTTGTTGCTCAATTTCTCCATGTGCTTGGGACTTGCAGCAGGGGAAAGCCGTGTAAGAGCTACTTCTGGACATGAGTCTGACACAGCCAAACAGCACAACTTGACAGTAGATCACAAGTAAGAAGACAGAAGAGAATATCTAGGCTAAGAAAGACTCTATCCTTCCCATTTCTTGGAGGATATTTATGGTCACTTCAAATTCAAAGTTGAAAGCCATTTAAATCTCCAGGCACTTACTTTCTGCTGACTGGGGCAGTGCTTTCAGACTCCAGATGGCGGGAACACATTCCCCCTCTTCACTTGCTTCCCATTATACCTGACTCTTCTGGTTTAATCAGTGTTTCAGAGAAGAAATGGGGAAAACTTCTGTGAGCTTAAAGGCCTCTCTAAAGAGTAGAGTGGGGGAAAAAAGATACAAAAGAAATAGTGCTTCAGTTTAGTAGCTAGTGGGTTGTGCCCTTTCCATTCTACTGTTACCAAGGGAAAGA
>NW_010403082.1:0-7234 GCF_000710305.1 Buceros rhinoceros silvestris | reverse complement strand
GAAAGAGAAGGGAAAAAAAAAAGAAAAAAAGAGGAAAAGAAATGCCAGCAGTAACAAAGTGCACAGATCTGTCAGTTCAGACTTAAAGCTCGAGGAAGGAATTTAGTATTCTGCACAATTGCTTCCTTCTTATTTCTTCTTGCTGCAGTTGCTTCTCCAGTTGCTAATTCATCTTAATTATAGAATATTTGGACAGCTCAGAGCAAAGTTCTTTGTTGACAGTGCTTGAACAAGAGAAGGTATTCTGGCTCATGAATAGCCTTTGTGCTGAGAAAGTCTAATTGGCTTTCTGTGACTGGCAATGGTACAGATCACACAAGTGAGGCTGGGGGTGTGCCTGGATTTCCGGCAGATTTCCTTGAACTTTCTATTCTGTTGCTGACTCCTCTGTGCTCTCTACTCTCTCTGTCTCTCTGCATCTTGCCTTTCCCACAGGGTGAAGTAACAGACTGTGATAAAAAAGAGCTTCAAGTATGTTAAGAGGCTCTGCTCGATCTCAGAAGCAGAGTATTAACAGTAATATTAGTAATAACAAAATTAACAGTATTAGTGGCTTGATTTCTACAGAAATATGGTCTCAGTTAAGGTGAATTTAACTAACTGATTTTCACCTTGGAGCCACAAAAACCACTGGAGGCCAAACAGGGCTTCTGACTCAGATCACTACGAGTACAGGACTGAGAAGCAGTACAAGCCAATGCCAAGGGAGCACGAGGGCTTCTCTGCATCTCAGTGGATTTTGTGCCCCTTTGCTGGTGAAGATGCTCTCTGCACAGCGCAGAGATACCCTCTGCTCTGGGCTTGGCTGCTTTCCTTGGAGTCGTGCAGTTACCCTACAGAGGAGAGTGAAATACCCTGTTTTAAGGAGGTTATTATCTCCTGGGACAACAAAATGAAATTGCCACTCTCCTTGGAAATAAGCAGTGGTGCTTGAATACCAGGCTATTCCAATGCATCTCTGTCCTGCTGGGAGTGACCTTCCAGAAACTTCTTTTCTCTGCAAGACATCTCACCCCCCAAGCCATCCCATTTTCTGCTGTCTATCCCTGCAGACTAGGAAGGAGGTTTTATTTAGGTACCTCTCTGTTTGCACTTAAAGCCAATTACTTTTTTGTGCATAGAGCACAGGGTGGTCTATTTCAGTGTAAGAGGATGTATCTGGATGGTCTTGAATGGTAGAAAACAAACGACACAGTTTACTAAACAGGAGGAAATTTCAGGGGTAAGTGGTCTAAAACAGAGCCTGCTGCTTTATGGGGCAATGTGAAAAAGTTTGTGTCATAGTTTGTATACCACTCTCCACCTCTTCCCCAGGATGTCTTTTGCTTGTATAAGGTGAAAAAGTTGCATATTTTTCGGTCATAACAAACTCCAGAGTCAGCCACAAAGTGGAGTTCATTCTCTGAAGTGTCCAAGTCTGCTTTCCTAAACGAGTAACACATCTGAAAGCCAATGAATCTGGAAAATACAATGTGCAGCGAGCCTGTTGTGCCATTGTTGTTATTTTGGTCACACCCAATTTAAAACCCGAGTCTGTCAATCGTCATAAACCCTTCCAGTTGGAGCTAGCTGCCTCTGCTGGAGAGTGACAAAAGGCAAGGTCCATTTGCCCATTCCAGCCTACGTTGTATTGGCAAAAGTGCTAAATCATCCTCCAGAGCCTTCAGCAGTTCTCTC
Organism: Buceros rhinoceros silvestris; assembly: GCF_000710305.1. Lineage (NCBI taxonomy): Eukaryota > Metazoa > Chordata > Aves > Bucerotiformes > Bucerotidae > Buceros > Buceros rhinoceros. The sequence goes on along the minus strand of NW_010403082.1, from coordinate 5,557 downwards.
CAAGGTTAGATACAAAACCCACAAGGGCCACAAAGGCAATGTCACAGCTGCTAGTGCAGAGATTACAATTTGGGTACCGAACCAAGAATCAGGAATTACCTCCTCAACATTCGTAGCCATGCTCAGAGCAGGCAGAGTAAGTAACTCATGCGGGACTCACCAGGACTGGCTTTTCCTGCTGTTTAAACCCACACAACCATCCCTTCCTAGTCATCAGGACATGCTCTTGATAAGAAGTGAACCAGAATAGGGAGTAGACCTGTTACTGCTCTGCTATTTAGACAAGTTGCCTTTATAACTGCAACTGCAATTTAATTTTAACAAACATGACATCAGCAGTATTCAAAGGTACAAATCTCATAGAACGTCTAAGGAAATTGAGCAACCTTGAAAGTCCAACCTACGAAAGGGGGAATCGCTGCAGTTAAATTGGCCAATCTCCTTTGATACTGCCAAAAAGTAATGTCGCTTCCTGCGGCTGGAAAAAAGTTTCTAGGACATTAACTTCTTCCAAGAGGTACCACCTTCTGTAGTAAAACATGCCGGGTAAAGGGATGTGACCCCATCCAGATCCATCCTCAGGGCAGAAACAGTTTTACCTGAACCATTCCCGAGAGATGTTAGTCTATTCAGGCCCTGTCAGCTTTTTCCCGATGTCTCACTCAAATCCTCCTTGCTTGCTTTTACGCCAATACCTTCTGTCCACAGTGGACATGCACTTATTTATTTATGACTCACTTTGCAGCTACCTTCAGTGCATAAGAAATTTGCTATTCTAACTCCTCTCCTTCAATCATTGGACTTAAACTAGTCCATTTCTTGCAGGCTTTCCAAATTAAGTTGTACTTTTGAGATATCTGGTGATCCTTCTTACCGTGCTGGTAATTATTTTTAGGTTAGTTAGGTTACATCTTTCTGAAAGAATGGTTTCCAAACCTGGATGCAGCACTGCAGCAGGGCAGAGAAGGAATATTTCACACATCTGTCCTACAGCAATCCTGTTAACGCAGCCCATTTGAAGTTTGCATTTTGTGTCACAACACAACAGGATCTTAGGGCTCCACAGAACGCTTTAAAAGCTTGAGAATTTGGAACAGACACAGACGCAGTATTTTGTTTATATTTAATTGTATAAGTCTTTTTTCACTCTTGTTTTTCTAAATCCTGGAGTAAATAAAAGAGGGACAAGCCAGCCATAGTCAGCAATCAGTAAATTTTCCAAGACTAAATGTGTGTTGGAATGCTTTGCTAAACTACAATGTTCATGCAAGGGAATACAAATCTAATATCATTTAGCTGGTGGCATCTCAACAGAAAATTTTGTTGTAGAATTTTTTATGCTTGTGCACACGTTCAGACGTGTGTTTATAATGCAAAGGAGGTTTCAGAGGTCACTACTGTATGAAATAAGATCCGTACAGATTAATAACTATCAAAATAATACCTAACAAGATTAGAATACTTGAAAATGTTATTATGAGTTGGAAATGGACACTACCTTATAAAGGACTTTGAACTTTCTCCTATGTGCCTCTTTCCATACTCAGCCCAAGTTGCTACTTGCCTGTCAGCCGGCAGCATCTCCACCAAAGGCTACTCTGCAGGCATACAAATGCATGGGAACTCTATAATAAGTTAGTCAAAGACATGCATATATACAAAAATAAATATACGTAAATATATATGTATGTATATGAAATCTCGTTGTATGTAGCAACAACTTTCCATACGCACTACTTTTCCCCGCTAATGTTTACACATAACAGAAAACAGCAATTGGGCTGAAAAGGCCTGAGTGGGAGAGTTACAACGTGCAAGGTAATAGCCACTTTTTCTGTTTTCTATTTTATGACAACTGAATATTACTATCTTGTTAATGTTATTTCAATAAAAAATATGAGATACTGCTGCTTTGTATGCTACTGTTCTCATAAACCTCTGTTGCAGGATACCATAACTGCAGGTTGCTGTCACGACAGACCAGGAAAGAAAGCTTTTAATGATGTTTATGACGTTCTGGTGGGATTGGATTTAGCTGTTCCTGGGATAAGAGCCATCCTTGACTATGCAACCGTTTTGACCAGCTTGAGATGAATGAAAGAATAGAGGTAAGGAAGAGAACAAGTAGAGGAAATGTCCGAGAAAGAAAAATAGATATAACCAAGTTTTGCTGAGGTGGGTGGGGAGCCCAATAAAGGCTGTATTATCTGAACCACAGATGGTCTATGAGAGACTGTGGAAAAAGGAAGGATGATAGTGACCTTTGGAAAACCCTGGTGAATTCAGCGGCTCAGTAGCAGCTTCCTTTCATTAGATTACCTCAATTTTCCTACCTTGCCTTTTCTTTTCTTTGAAGTGAGGCACTGTTGGGGTCGTTTGTACTCTTTGTTTTCAGCTGTCATCCAGTCCTGCTGCACTCAGATTTGAATTTATTAGCCCTGTCATGGAGGCGCAGCAACAGTCCAGTCCTGCTGCACTCAGATTTGAATTTATCAGCCCTGTCATGGAGGTGCAGCAACAAAACTAACTGCATATAAGAAAGGTTTCGAGTGCTGAGACAAACAGCTACTGGCTGGATGGGGTCTCCTAAGAAACAGTGTTCAGCTACAACCATGGGTCAAATGTCCCTCACCCCAGGAAAATGTATCTTCCTTGTTTAGCTTGATTTGTGGCAGGTGGAATGGATGGATGGATGGATGGATGGACAGACGGACGGATGGACGGACAAACTAACTGTGTGGCAATCAGAGACATGGTTTGCTGATACTGTACACACCTTTCCTTGGTTCAGCCCTGTGACATGGCTCAGCCAGCATTGTGGTGGTGGGGACTGCTGGCTGCAATGGCTACTTCACCAGCATGCACCACTGCGGTGGATTATCCTGGGCTGTAGCTCAAGGCATTTCTACAATCCCCTTTTAGCTCCACTGGAACTTGTATGTCTGAGCTGTAAGAATGGACAGAGAGCTTAAGCCATGTACCCTGTTCATTCCAGCTCCTCTCTGGGGAAACCCCTACAAAAGGAGCTTAATTAGGTTAAGATGCCTTGAAAAATTCACTGTAGAGATTTCTGTGTGCTGAAACTTCTTTGGTAGCAGTCTTTGTTCTTATGTTGGGGACATTGCCTTATGCTGGCGAAGTGTTTAAATGCAGAAGTCAAACTTGCTGGCCAGGCTTTCAAGGGAGATGACCTCAACAGCTGAAGGAGCTTCTCTATCTTGAACATCCCACTACTCCATGATCGACTGATTGTCTTTTATTTCTTTTTAGCTTTGCCATTTTTTTGAGGTTGGAAGCTCAGCAGAAATCTCATAAATACTCTTTTTCTTTTGAAACTCCCACAAAGCCAAAATACAGCCCTGACCATGCTTGGTGGGAGGGTGAAGTGCAGTGAGAAGGACATACACATCCTGTCCTCCCTGTTATTCTGGGCTTCTGTATCAATACTTTGCAGTGCTGCCATTTATTGGCAGCAAAGCTCAGTGAGGTGTTAATTAAAACTTTTTGGTGGAGGAATGGCAAAGTTATTTTGAACGTCACTACTGAAGGTGAGGGAGTGTGAAAATGACAGGAGAAAAATGACTCGTCTGATATATTTATGGCATGACGTGGGTGACAAAGAGCATCCTTAACTTTACAGCTCTTGGAAGAACAGCAGCAGCTGCAACTGACCTGAAGATGTGGGCCTCTCAGAGGGACCCACTGGCCACCTGCTCCAAGTTGCTTTTGCCAGGAATTGGCGAGACACTGATGGCTCTGGTGGGATGGAGGCTTTCTCCTGATGGGCACCTGATCAAATCCAGCTTAGCAGGGAGTGATCAAAAAATTATTCATGTTGCTCTCCCATCATATAGGTGCAAAGTTGAAAGAAACTCTGTCTGATGTCAGTAGTTACCCAGAGGTATCTATGGAACAGGGGAAGCAAGCAGGGACTTTGCCAGTCCTCTTTTTCCTCTAGAGCAGCTGAGCAGTGCTCAGGCAGGTCTGTGAGAAGGAGACTGCTCTCCTCCTATTCCTTCACTGATGCTCCTTTAGGGCTCTGCAGCTGAGGCTCAAAAAGTGATTTACAATAAGCAAATAAGTAACTGTGAGATGCAAACACAGGTGAGACACTCTTTAAATGCTTTGCTGCAACAGCTTTCTATCCTTAAGATTTTCTGTCCTTTGCTGGCGGGTAAGCCAAGATATAGCACTGGTTAAAACTTCTGCAGGCGCAGGAGTTGTTCTGGTTGTCTCCTCTCAATGTAATTTAAGAAGGCTAAAAACCATTTAATAAACTACGTGTGTATGAGTGTCTGAAACAGTAAAAAAAGGGACGTTTTCCAGGACCCATTTCATGAAAGCAGGGCACTGGAGCTGTATCTCACAGATTAATTACACATTTACTGTTTTCCCCCTGGAACAGCCCAGCTCTGTGAACGTCATTCTGTGCAGAGTGTCCCATTATGAACTGTGTGAAACTAGCAAAACAAAACCATCTTCAATTTTTTTTTTATTGTACCTTTCTGAATCTTGTTACCCATGAAATGCCTCACATTTGCTGCATACTGTGGCAATAAATACAAAATGAAGTGAAAGAGGATGCGGATTATTAAACTACTCTCCTTAATAGATTTGATTGCATCTAATGTCTAAATCATGCAGCATTGCTGAGACATGAACAGCACTTCTTGATACAGCAGAGCCAGTTAAATTGAAGGCCTGATGAAGGAGAAGTCCCTCTACAGGAATACATAGTCAATGCATGATAGCATAATGCCCTATTATAATGGTAGAACACACATCTTCCTTTCCTCTATGGAACTGTGATTACCATCCTGGACTGAACTGAAGTGGTCTTCATAATTTGGACATCACTTGCTCCTGCTGTGTTTTTCTGCTGTTAAATTGGACCCATTTGTTGCAAATCGCTCTTATTCTTGCTGTCGGAATTCTCACATGAGAAAAGTGGCTAATTGACAATAGAGCCGATCTAAAAAATAAAAATAAAAATGGTCATTGAGAAAGCCAGCAACTGTTTACCTTTTTTAGTTTAGATACAAAATTTTATTCATATTAAAAATAAAATGGTTGTAATTGTTAAATATTTTTCTGAAATCAGTCCTCAGGTGTGTGGGTAATGAGATCAATAGTTGCCTGCGGAAACAACACAGGTAGAGTCTTAGCACTCTAGGGTAGAACTCAGATGGAAAGGACTGCCAGGGCTATGGGCTGCTGACTTGAACTCCAGGGAGGGTTCATGTGACTCAGGGAGCTTTTATGGACAAAGACCCAGTGGGATGGTCCTTTCTCTGTAAGCCCTGGAGATCTCCTTCTTGCCACTCTCATGCTATGGCAAAGAAGGAGCTGCTCCAGACTTCACTAGCCTAGCACAGGTTGCAGCATCTGGTATGGTGACTGTGCAAACCCAGCAATTTTATCCTGTCCTGCTCACTCCCACCTTCAAACAACGGGAGTGCCTCTGACATGATGCTGGTGGGGGTGCCCCTAAGCTCTTGCCCTGCTATCTTCTTCCCCTTCTTCAAGGGACCCTTCCCCTTCCCCTTCCCCTTCCCCT
>NW_010403081.1:0-1372 GCF_000710305.1 Buceros rhinoceros silvestris | reverse complement strand
TGGCCATGGGCAAAAAAACCAGACTCGACTAAGGGAAACAAAATTGGTTTAACTCAGAACAAAAAAACCACAATCAAATCACCAATTAAAATAGGGTAGGACAGAAAAGAGAACAACAAGAGCTTAAATACACCTCCCCCCCACCCACCTCCTTTTCTCAGGACTGGCTTTACTACTTTCCCCAGGCACACTCAGCACCAGAAGGGTGGGATGCAGGATGCTTGCTCCATTGAATGCACTGCTCACAGGTTTGCTCTGGCCGTGTGGTGTCCCCTCACCCACAGAAGGTAGTCCGACAAGAGCACCTCCAGTCCATGCGGGGGGTCTGCTGCCCAGGACAACTCTCCCAGCACCAAGTCAACCTGGTTCCAAAACTCAAAGTCACTGCATTTTTCAGGATTCCGTTAACCATCCATTCCTCTGCTTCCAGGCCCCCCCTCTCTCTCTCTCTCACCCATCCATGCCTCCTGCCAGTGTTTGACGAGTAACTTGTCACAGACCAAAGGAGATATCGCTGTCTGGGCACGTGTTCCACAACTAAAAGTCACTGCATTTTTCAGGAGTCTGTCAACCATCCATTCCTCTGCTTCCAGGCCCTCTCTCTGTCTCTCACCCATCCATGCCTCTTGCCAGTGTTTGATGAGTAACTTGTCACAGACCAAAGGAGATATCGCTGTCTGGGCACGTATTCCACAATACCTGTATTCCTGGTTGCTGCATCAATCATGTAGCTGGTTCTCCCTTTTCTTCTGTTCTACCCCACTTTGGAACAAAAGAGTGTGCTAGGAAATTAAAGGTATTTCCTCCCTTAAATAGGCTCATTTGTAGAGGTGCTGATTGGCACAGCCTGGGTGAGAGGTGGGGAGGCAAACTGGGAGCTGGGGGATGTGTTTCTTAATGCTCCTTACAGGAACTACTATCGGACCCATCCCCCTGCTGCCTAAACTGCACCACAAGTGGCAGCCCCTCCTCTCCTGCAGCTGAAAACCACACCAAATCCTAAACAGTGACAACAGTGATGGTCTCCAACTCTTTTTCCAGGCTAAAGGTGAGGAAAAAAATATAATAGGACAATATACTTTCTACCGTCATAACTTTATTTGGCAGAATAAATGTTGGGAAAGGAAGGAAGTGGTAAGACTGTAACTTGTTCATTAAGCCATTTCACAGCTTAGTAAGATGAATCGCATCTTACTCCTTGCTTAGATTCTCACACGTCTATTTCTGACCACATTTCTTATCCACCTACCCAAAATCTAATAATCTTTCTCTTCTCTCTTGTGTTCATGGACCATCTATGTTTTGAACAAACACAGGTATTTTTTCTGCCCTAAACCCTGGTTTCTAGCACGAGCTGTGGTCTTTTGCTTGT
>NW_010403080.1:2172-32408 GCF_000710305.1 Buceros rhinoceros silvestris | reverse complement strand
GGCTCCCTCTGCTCGGCGGCCCCCGGCTCCGCTCCGTCCCGTCCCGCGGGGGCGTGACGGCCCATCCCCATTTTGCCTTCTCTGCGTGTACCCGCTCGGCGCTCGCCCCCAGGGCGTACCCCGCTCCCGGTGTGCGCGGTGATTCTGAACAGAGCCAAACGCAGCAGCCGAGCTGCTGCAAGTTACCGCTTCTAGGATGGGAAAAAGTAGTCCTTAAGTGAAGTGCTTTCTTGTTCGATGGCTCTGTCACTGCCAGCCCAGAGGAGAGGCAGGACAGAGCTCTGGCGAGTCCCATCCCTGCTCCATCCCTTGCTGTGCCCACACCGGGCCATCCCAGGTAGGCTGTGAGGGGACACCACGCAGCTGTGGGCTGCGAAAACAGGGGGAAAGCTCCCCTTTGCCTTTCTGCCACTGCTGGGGGAGAAGGGGAGGACTAGCCTTGGCTTAGAAAAGACCATTCAGAGGAAAGGAAAGCATATTTGTTAAGTGAAATACGGTTTATGCTGAGTAATACAAGGGTAAGGAACAGGTAGGGTATTTTGCATGGAGAGTCAGTAGCAACTCCACTGACAAATATGAACTGTAAGGGGAAATAACACCTCGAGAATGGCTCAGTCAAAAAGAGCTTAATCTGTGGAAAGGGCTTGACTTTGAAGGCTTTTTGGTGTTTTTGTTTTGGTTGGGTTGGGTTGGGTTGGGTTTTTTTACCAGTAACAGGCAGTGGGTGCATGGAGGGGCTGAGAGGAACGGGCAGGAAGAGAAGCACCTGGGTGCAAACCCTGAGCAGCCTTCAGAAAGGGAACAGAAACCATCGCACTACCAAGCACACCAGAGCGCCTGCAGCCCCGCTCTTCACGTAGTGAATCAAAAAGCATAAGGAAATGGGAAAATGGGAAAAGCATGCCCCATGCTCTTCCAGAGTGTTGCAGTCCAGTACCCTGCCAGACCTGTTTTTCCAGCACCTGGGTGTAGGAGATTGCTCCCTACACAGCTAACAGAGGAATCTCCCAGACCCCAGTGTTCAAACGGGACCATGATTAAAGCTGATTCCCCAATATTTTGCCGTTTATGTCCACCTTAGCCTCTATTTCCTCCTTTCTCCTTAGGTCCTTACTTCTATAATCAGCCAAATGACATGGTCTTCCACACAGTGGACGAGTTTTTAATTATATCTAGTGGGAAATGAAACAGTCACTGCCTTCCTGCCACACAGCCATGCCACTGGCCGTGGGAATGAGGAGGGAGCAGAAGCTGTCTACCAGGAACTTCAACTTCCCATGTAGCCAGGGAGAAGGTAAGGAAATTAAGTTTCTGCTCCCCCCTCCACTTCCAGCTTGCTCTATGCAGCAGCCTGTGTGGCTAAACATGAGCGAGAGGTTCTAATCCAACATATTGCTATAGAAACAAAGTGAGTCTGACATGTTCCTACCTCTCCCATACTGCAAATAGTTTAAAGACCATATCAGTCCCTGACCCTCTGTCAAGCTTGTGCAAGTGTTTGTGGAGCTGCTTAGTGAAGGAGTGACTGAAGCAGCCCAGCCTGAAGAAATGTTTTGGAAAAAAAAAAAGAGTAATTGTCCACAGAACATTTGTATCTATTGCGTTGCCTCATGGGGCTGTTGGAATAAGCAGAAAGACGGCAGTCTTCAGCCAGCTTACCCAAACCAAAATGTCTCTTAGTTTCCACCATTGTTGAAATGTCAGAGTCACAGTAAATAGGAAAAATGTTCCTATCATTCCTGTGTGTGATACAGAGACATGGACTTGGTGACTCTCAGGGAGTCTTGCAAGCCGTATGGAGCATCAGCACCTTCCCTGCCTGAGACAGCAAGTAACGAAAAGACTGTGACATGCTCTGACATAGTTAAAATGGAGCCCATAGAAGCACTGGGGCTAGAAATTCCTCTGCCATCCTGCAAGGGCTTCTGGGGAGGTTTTCTGGCTCTGAGGGATGGCGACCACCCAGGCTGGCACAGCAAGCCAGCACAGGGCAGCTACGTCAGTGTGGCACGGTGCCCAGCTCTTCCAAGAGAGTTTCCTCACTGCCCTGGGTCACGTCTTTCTCACAAAGATTTTACAGGGGTGTCATAACTATACATCCTCCCATATGCACAGTTAAGAATTAGAGCTTTCCTAACCCCACATAATTATTAACATGAGAGCAATTAGATAGAAAGATCAAATAGTTTGTTACTAGAAGACCAATGAAGAACATAAAAAGCTACCAATTAGCATAAGAAATATGGATTCTGGAATACTAAAACCCATAACCTATAGAGTGTTTACTTTATATCATAGGATTTATATGCTTTGGGATGTATTTTTCAAATTCCACCTCTCCTGTGCTGTGTGAGGATAGTATAATTCATCGTGGAGATCTTCAGGCAAAGGAGAAGTGACACCTAGTGTGGCTGGCTTCTGTCTGATCCCATGATTTTGTGATCAGACCTTAGAATATTATTTTAAGTTCAGCTAAAGCATCAATTGGAGATTCCAATTTATAGCTGATTTTTTTCTTTTCATCATTGAACTGGTAAAGTAGGCTGTAATGAGAATTTTCTGAGTGATAGATGTCATTCTCCTGAGCGATGCTATTAGCGCTTGTCCAGTTTCAAGAATATATACTAAAGAAAAACAAGACACACATATGGCTTGGTGTAATTATGTAGCCCTTCAGATTAAAACTACCGTTAAAGAGAACACGGCTTCATAAGGCTATGTTTATCTCCTTTTAATTTCTATTACTTTTTCCAAGTCTGTCAGCTTTACACATCATTTTACATTTTGTCAAATGAAGTTGATAACACTAATTTCACAGAAATAAAGGCCAACATTCATAAACTACAATAACAAGCCAACACATGCCTGAGTCTGTGAATGGGAAGGGGGATAAGAAAAAAGCCTTGTTTTGGTAGGCAAACAAATTTCAGTTTGCATTTCACAAGAGATTATCATTAGTCTTGAGCAAACTCAATGTCTGTGAACATCGTGCATTATTCTTATGGTCCACAGGTTTTGCAGAGCTAGCTTGACTTTGCAGAAGTTTCGTTCATGTAATTTAAACCTTTTTTTTTTTTTTTTCCCCCCGAGTAAGAATTGGGACTGTACCGTAACTTAGCAGGTAGGAAGAAGTACACAGCTACCTAATGTCCCAGATGTTTCTTTGGAGATATTTCTTTGGACCATGGGTGGAAGCTGTTACTAGTATTCCTTTCAAATCCTCTGTCCGTATTATCTAATCCATTCTTTGCACTATGTTTGTATGTGTTTTCCCATACTGCTTTCTTCTCTTCTACTTCCCTTGTTTTTTCATTAGATATTATTCTATGTGATCATCTTCTGAAAAGATGAAGAAGCTAAGAATGTTTCATGATTAGAAATGGTCTTTCAATGGGCTTGTAATGAAGTAAAATTAGTTCACCCATCTTTAGCTGTTTTGTATACAATAGTCTCCTACTAGTGAGAAATACCTTGACAGAATCCCCTTAATTAAAACATTCTCAAACTGAGAGCCTGTGGTAGCTGCCTGTATGGATTTCAACAGTACTGCACCTTAAACAGTGGCTGGGTTGAATTCTAGGGTAAGTTGGTGTGATTTTTGCTTTTTTTTAGCCCCAAAGTATTTTACTCTGCCCTGCTCTCTTTTAGTGTATTTAAATGCCTTCAAACTTAATTACCCACAATAATTTCAATTCACAATCATTGACTAAAATGTGAGTTATATTCTTGTCCCTTTGCATGAATCCTCTGCCCTTAGTCTATTTTACTCTAGAAAGCTTTGACAACATTGTGGTGTGATTCACAAGATGTGCCGTCGTTACACTAATGAACTCCTAGTGAATAGCACAAATATTAGAGAATTGTTACTCTGTTGTAGGAATCAATTACAATTCTTTTCTTTGCAAGCAATGGTAGATTTTGCAGCTCTTTTCATAACACTTTTATTTTAAAGTGCAGGTATACAAAAAACTACTGACAGAAAATTAATTTCCCATTGATAGTTACTACATATCATCTGTGGACAGAGAGATTTTCATTTAATATAAGAAGTCTGAAAGAAGAAAATCATTGTAAATAAACAAACCAAAACTAATATTTCATTGGAGTATCTGTGGCCCTTAACCATAGGTGATCTAAAATCAAAATGTATACCAGCCACTCTTTGTAAAAGTAAAAGGAAATTTAGCACATTGAGAAAGGAAATACACATCTCTGGTGTCAACCTTTCTGCAGACTTTCCTGTAGCTATAACAGTTGTTCTTCCCATTTTCTAGAGAGGTGTGATGGACGATGAGGAACAGGAGAGTGCCTGGAGTAAGTGGTGCATCTGTTTGAAGCTGCAGGCAGCATCTGGGCTAGGTTCAAATGAGTTCGTTGGTGGTAATTCTTGAAATGACTTATTCTTGGTGGTGTACTTTGATTAACTCTTTGAAAAAAGTTGCATTTAGATTTTACGAGGCAGGAACTGACAGTCATTCTGCAATAGCGTGGAAGTTTATAGTTTACTCAGCAAAAGCTTGCATGCTTGTGTATTTTAGAAACGTTGGTCACCTCAGTACTTGAGAATCCATTCTTGCTGGATTCTCTTAGTTCTCCGGAACAGAAATTAATTGCATAGTTTCAGAGTTTGAATTTCACGTATTATTCATTGTATTCGTAGAACCTTAATTCGAGCAAGGTCTCCATTGCACAGTTAGGAACAGTTATGAACTCACAATAGGCTGTCCCTCACCCATCAAACTCACCTCATTTACTGAGCACCACTGATGTAAACCACGCAATGGTAAGTTCAAAGGATAAGGTCTTTGTCTTGAGAAACTGACATAACTGTTCCAAAGCCTTCTGATGCCAAGGGAAGACCCTTACTAACCTCAGTAGACCATGGACCAAGCTGTAGTTTCAGACATGCCAGAATAAAAGAGGGCAATGAAAAAACTTAATATAGCATATTAAAGTTTTATAGATGAACGGTATAAAATTATTAAAACCACATTTCTACACATACGTGTTCAGGGTCAAATTTCAGTTATAGTTGCTAAAAAACTATAACCACCAGAAAAGACGCACAGCATAATCTTAGTCTGCAAGGAAGCAACAAGTTGCTTGCAACAGCATGCATCATAGAAGAGCTCTTTAGTTTTATGAGGAAGAGAAGTGATGTACTCTCAGTATCAGGTTGGTCACCGTCTGGTCTTACCTTGCCCACGGTGCATCTATATCCTCATCTCTTCCCGTCTCCTGTATTACTTGGGCTGTGCATGTTTTTGTTGGCGTTAAACTCACATTCCCAAAGGCCTGCTCTATCTATGCATTGAGGAACTAAGGTTCCTTACATGCCTTTTCCTCTGTCTTTTGGAAATTCAGGATGTGAATACCACGCTTTCCATGATATGCCACGTGCCCACATCCCTTTGTTGTCAGTTGGGAGTAAATGAAGACTTACTGCAATGTATTCCACCTGCCACAGGAGAACGTGAATCCAATTGAGCCACATTTATCGCACTATGCTGGAAATGTCAGGCAGTGTATCTATACTATAGCAGTAGGAACCAGAACAGATCTAGCTGGTTTTGTGGCTGTTGTGATAACCTTGCTATGAAGTGAGGTAGTGGTACAAGACAAGGAAGTTGTTGTTTTTTAAAAAAAATATTTGTTAGGCTCTTCATTGATTTAAAGAAGCTGAAAAACTGTAGGCTCAGAAATATTTGCAGAAAGTTAAGCAAATGCCTGAATATTTGCATATTTGTGAGGAGCTACTTAGTTAAGATCAACTGATAGTCTGTCTTGTAAAGGTAATGAACTATGGGCATATTTCCACGTTCTTTTCACGGAGAAACACAGTCAGTGTCATCTTCCTGTGAATCCCTATTTGCTGCAAGAAGTTTCAAGTGTCATCAACAATTGGTAAAATTAAAGTTTCTCCAATGTTTTGCAGCTTCATTTAAAGCCATCCTACAGGATCTTTAAATGCCAACGAATTTATTATTTCTTCTACAGGGAATAAATTTTATCCTCTTTCTTTCTGAAAAGTTCTTTCTCCTGTGCTTCCCATATGCAGTGGTAGTATCAGTACTTAAGATACTCAAAGTCATGTATGCAATTTAAAAGAAACAACCTACCAGGGAAAAAAAAGACAGTGTAACAGCCAGCTGTTTCTGCAGAAGACGGGATCCATAAGCATATATTTTTCCGCTGTTTCAAAGGTGGCTTCTTCTGTGATGCTCATCACTGCTGCCATACATGTTGTTGATTCAGCCATTCTCAGGAGTTTTACTGTAAAATTTCTCCTCCAAATGTCTATGAAGGGCAAATAGTGATTAAATCAGTACCTTTGAGAGGTGGAAACCCTGAGGCCACATAAAAATTAGTCTTGGTGACCAATACCTGACGACTCAGATTAAGCTATGCTTTTTTGAGAGCCAATTTCAAAGCAATATAAAAGTGAAGGCTTTCCTTTCCTCCTTGTTCTTGTGGCTAAAAGTTAGAGAGAAAAATTGAATTACAGAGTGACAAGCTGGCTACTTTGTGATTCATTCCCAGTAACCAGAGAAAAGCTTTATCTGACCTTGTGGATGTGTGGGGAGAGCTGTGAAAAAGCACGGTATCACTCGTGGTAGGGACTGCATCCTGACTGCAAAAAGGTCAATGAAGTTAGAGCCCGGACTCTAATCTGCCCTCCCTGGTTAATCCTGATGGTGGTTTTATGAAAAGAGACCCTTGTTTTGCAGTAGAAGTGGTTTGGTGCAGAAATATTGGGGAGGGATGCAAGTTGTCATTAAATGATACAGAGGAGTTGGCAGAAACTTTCTATTTCCTCCTTCCCACTCCCCACTTCACAGTTTTCCTCCCCCTGGTCGTGCTGACACAGCTAGCTTTGGGCTGTGAAATAAACCAGATCCCTGAAATGATCCAAGTGAAAATAATCCTTCTGAGTGCCTTACAGCTGAAGTATTACCCTTGCAGAGCTCTTGGAGACCAATTTTAATGCTTATTTTGTTTAAAATAAATAAGACAAAAATGATTAATTTTCTTATCAGAAAAACACTACTGTTAAGCACTATGAAGTGGTGCATCATGCCTTTTTAAATTCATAGATTTTTTTACAGCCAGAAATGACTAAACATTATGAAGAAGATTTCAAGTTCATGAAGAATAAATGAATCAAATTTTGAGTGAGAAGTAAAAATTGACACCCTAAACTTGCAACTATATTGGCAGGATACCTAACAATGCAAGACTGCTTATTTTAAAAAGGGAGAGAGTGAGAGCTCACCTTAATAACAAGAAAACATTCAAGACCAAGTGTAAGTTTTTGAAAGATAAATTTATCCCCCTTATATATTACTGCTGCTTGCTAAAGCTGTCTCTACTTAGTTTAAACAGATTGTTGAAAAAAACCCTCTAAATAATAAAAATTAAAAAGTGTGCTTTTCATACAAGTGAAGCAGGAAACAAGAGAATAAGCAGATTACCTAATAATCAATGTCCGGCTAAATGTCTGCAAGGCTAACTGTCAAAGACAGTGTTCAGTCACATGCAAAAGAGAAGAGATGGAAGGTCATGGGACAGCTCCTTCAGTAAGGCGGCAGTGGCATTTTGGTTGCTAAAGTATTTGTATAACATGCACTGTATTGTAATTCTGCTACTTTTACAAAATGCATATTATGCTATTTATGCTAAAACACTTTCTTAAAGAGTTCTTGATGAAAGACAAGATGCTCAGGTATTAATAGAAAAAATCATTAAGAATTTGCCCTTATCAGTGGCCTGATAGAAAGTGTAGACTCAGAGTGGGGCTTGGCCCCTAACCTGAATATTGCAGCTTTCTGCTTTCAGTCTAGCATACAGAGCATTACAGAGCACAGTTGCAAACGAGTTACTCAAGGAGAGTTCATTCTGATGCCTGCAGGTGAGGAAGCTTCAGCATAATTTTCTCATCTGCTTCTCCATTTCATTCACTTACTTGGACAACTTTCTCTCCTCTGCTCGAGTTGAAGCAAACTTTCACCGTCACGGTTCCAACCATCTCTTTCTTTTTGCTTCATCACTGTCAGATGGCATGGTGTCATACTAACCTGTTTATGTTTTAGAGCCTCTCGTCCTACACAGTAGGTAGCTGGGACTTCTTTGGCTACAGAAAATTAGTGGTGGGAGCAGCTCTGCCGTTTGCTAAAGATTTTACAAGAAGAGTGGAAGAAGCTTTATATCTTTCAAGATAGAAAATAAGCATAGATTTACTGAAAGCTTCTAGAGCGCATGAAATTTTATAAGCTTACCAGAGCTTAGAGTAAAACAGGAGCGGAGAAGAGCTTATCTACGATGTAATATAGTAACTAAGATGCTTCACCTTTTAAGGATACGACTTTTGAAAATGTTAGTGCCATTAGAAAATCATTTATTGCTCAGGTCTAATAATAACTTTTCCTTTAGAGTGTCATTTTTCTCTTTGCATATTCATTAGGGTCTTGTTCTCAGACATAACTTCTAAGACCTAATCTAACATGAACAAAATAATATTTAAATAAATAAAAAAAAATTGAATCAAGATTAGAGCACTTGTATCTTCTGCAAAATCTTTGCCTCGGTGCCAGGTAGTACGTTTCTCCTTCTGATGTAAATGCGCACATGGTTTTACTAAGCTCTATGTGGCAGATACCTTGGCAGTATTTCTTTCCCACATCCATACTTATCAAAAATCTTTACAAAATGCTAATGTAATCTGAATGTTGGGAAAGAAACATCAAATAAAAGGACAATTTACACGGGCTCAATTTTCGTTTCATTTACTGCTGCACTTTATTTTTTTTTAAATGTTGAATTTTAATACCTGTTATTTTAATCTGGGTCCTTTGAGGCCATTGTTACATTTTGAAGAAAGACAAGAGGACAGTGAACAACTGGATGAAAAAGAAGGTTTACCACACCTTTTCCCTCACTAGCTACATCCATGTAATTATAGCAAAGCACTGAGTGGGTACCACTTTGCCATGCACCTGAAGCATTTTTTACTTGACAGTGCACTGATAGTTTAGTAACACAGCCCCTGCTGTGACTGACAGTTGGTTTTGGACTAAATCACATAAAATTGAATAGGAGATGGTGGCTATTGGCTAGTTCAGCCAAAGTCTGTTTGGCAGAGTATATTAACCTCCGTGAAGCTCTGCGTTATTGCACAGCTTCATGCGATCCTGCTGTCTGCAGCACAGGTTTACCTTTATCTTGGCTGCTAAGAGGAGCCAAAGGCAGTGCTGCAGCAAAGCAGAGAGTCACTGAAAAAGTTTTCTTTTGCTGCAATGAAGATTCCATGTGAGCTCAATACATCAATATGGTGGATGACCTCAGAGAACCGAGAGTTAAAACATGTCAGTCTTCTTGGGAAAGTTGTTCCTGTGGTAAAAGCTCAAACCTCAGCTCACTCAAAAGAAAATTATTCTAGAGTACCATGTCTATATTTAACACCTTTGGAAGGCAAAATGAGTAATTAATAGTTACTTCAGCACTTTTATCTGTTTTATTTAGTATTTCCCGAGAGTCAGTTCAATGCCATCCAAATCTGTAAATTACTGTAATGGAGAGCATTTAAGTCTGTTGATTGGAAAAGAAACAAATATCCTATTTCTATTGAAGAAGCCAAATCCGAAGGCAATACAAGAAATTGCATTAATGTAAGCTTCAGCCCAGAATCACAGATGAGGCTAGTCATCAATCACCAGGGAGAGATGAAAAAATAAACAGGAGAGTGAGAAGAGATTGAATGGAAACATGGTGTAAGTCCTGCCATCTGACCTCTGCCAGCAGAGCCCAGCATTGGTGGGAACTCCTGCATGAGCTTTCCAAACTAAGTTTTTGCTCTTCTCAACAGTGCCAGGACTGCAAGACTAATCTTGCAGGCTCCCAGCTGATCTGCTCAGACCCCGGGCAGTGAGGAGATTGTCATTCTACCTATATAGGCATGCTTTCCCCCAGGCATCTAGACAAGTTGCAATTCAAGGTAACTAAAAGTAGAAGACCAGATTTCAATTACTTTGTTCAGAATTAAGCATCAAGTGCTTGGAATAATTTAGGGTAGCCAAGATCTCAGCCCAAGGCTGACAGTTATGACACTGGCACTACAGGAGAGCTGTGCCCTTCTGCTGCAGCAGCGGCAGGCCAAGCAGGTGACATGAGGGTGTCTCAAATGGCTGCTAGACTCCTACATTCAGGCAACTGATCTGAGAGCATAATTTCTCTGTATAGCCCACAAGAAGATGTAAGTACCTGCATCAGTTAGTTCAGGGCACTGAAGCTAGAAATCATGATCACAGCCCTCAGAAAGCATTTTACAGAGGCAGGCAGTCTTGCCCATTCACCCTTGCAAATTCACATCCTCTCCCCAGTGTTAGCAACCTGTCACCTCTGCCATCAAGACTGAGACGGGATTGAGTCTTCTTAGGAACTGTGCAAGCCTTTTGGCTCTGCTATCACCTGTCCTTCACCAGGAGGGAATTTTATTTGTCATTTGAGGCAATGACAAAACTTCACCTATCGCTGATGTCTGCAGCTTTGGGCTGTCTTAATCCAGGCTGGTGTCTCTTACCTCTGCTGCTTGGCTTCACTCTGACTGCCAAACAATTCACATAGGGTGGAGGAGACATTTGTACAGAGAGTCAGGGAAAATCCTACCCTTGAAAAAATACTGAGGTGCTGAAAACGGGGCATCTCTGTGGAAATGAACTCTTCGGTTCAAATGCCTGATTTGAATGAAGCAAAATAAAGGCTTGCAGTATGGGTCTCTATCATCCATGTGAATATCTTAATAACCTCTACACTACTGGCTTCTCCAGAGTCATCTTAGAACACTTGTTTCATCCTGATACAAAGAGGGAAATTTCTGAATTTTTGGCAGTGTAGTAAAACCACCCAGCTACAGTCTCCAGGCATGCACCGTCTCTCCTTGGGAGGTGAGCAATCGCATCACACTCCATACTGTTCCCTCAGGTACTGGCCCCGCTCCATGGGCTGATAAGGTGGGATAATAGGTTTACGGCCACTCCTCCTTCCTTTGCCTTTTTGACATACTGCTCCCCAAATCTGAGCGACAACAAAGGCTAGTGCTGTAGTTCTCGGGCTGCCGAGGACACCCACGAGGCAGCCTGTCAGGTCCTGCACAGATGCCAGGGCTCGGCTGGGAGCAGATCCTCCACAACACAAGCAGTTTGGAGACTCACAAGCACTTGCTTTCGTTTCCAGCCACTGGCAGCATCACCCTGGGTTACCTGAATTACTCCAGGGCCCAAATTTCCTTCCTACCCTACCATCTCTCTCCTGCATGACATACCCCCTACGGGTACAGGCCAAAGCTCACCTGTTGGAGGGGTAGGAAGGAGGAGAAAATTAAACAGATATTGAGAAGTCTCACACAAAGCAGAAAGATAATGACTGCTTCAGTCAGTGCTGGCAATGGCTGTACAAACTTCCCTGCGCAGCACTGCCAACGTAGCTCGCTCCTGACTGCGACACACCTGCTTGCTGAGAGCTATGCTGTTCCGTGCCAGGGCTGCCCACTGCACTGACTGCCTGCAACTCTGCTGCTCCCAAACAACACGTGCGGCGGAGAGGAATCAAAGAACCCCGTTCACTCCACTTTTACAAGCAAAGAACCAAATTTAGGCTTATAGCTCACAACCCTGGTGTAGTAATCCAACCTTTCACATCCTTACTGCATGTATACGTGCTATATACCAAACCAGGAAGTCACACTCTTCTGTTTGTAGAATCCTCCACGTGATTTGCAGAACATCACTGAGCTCATTTTAGGAGAATTCATTGCCGGAAAATGATTTTCAGTGAATGTTTTATTAATCAACACATGCCAAATCGTATCTGCAGGAAAAAAAAATTAAAATACTAAAAGAAACCCAAACAAAAATAATAGAACAATTATTGCTTGAAGATTCTGATTGCCTATAAATTATAACTCTATTCAGCTCCATGACAATTTATGTTTTCATTTATGAAACCATTCTTGTTATTAACTTTCAATCTTTTTTACTGGGGGAAGTAGGAATACACCAAGCAGACAGATCATTTTAAACCAAGTCTCGAGAACGTAGGGTTATGGCACATGGGACATGTTTATTACCACTGTTTTAGATGGGGCCCTATTTCAAAAGGCAGGGGTTGGTTAGGATAAGGAAACTTACCGTGAACACAGTTCTGAATGTAAAAGTGTCAGGGTGCTTGGTATATTCATAATGTGTTTATTCTCATTACAGTTTTCAATTTGTCAGTGTTTTACGGGCATGCAACCACAGAGCATAGACTGCTATTGCTGGTTAACCTTGTTATTGCAGACAAGTTACAAGTCCTGACAAGAGTTTGATAACTGTGCCTACTTATTTTAAGCCATACATGAGGAAAGGGTAGGAGGATCAAAGTAAGTTATGCTTTCCTGTGTGAGTCCCCATATGATCACTCAAAGTTACTGTAAATATAAAAGCAGAAGTGCCTGATTGCCATTTTGTCACTATGACACTAGTCAAGAAGGTAATCAAAAGACAAAATCAAATATGAGGCTGAAGTGACAAAAGAGCAAAACCCTGGATCCTCCATCCTCTGAGGTAAATATGTGGATTTGGTCACCTGGATAGGTGTTTGCAGGATGGATGACTCATTCACTTGCAAATAATCTTTCCCAGAATCTATATCACAGAAGAGGTAAAGAGTGACATTTGCTATTTCTTATGGAAAAAATATTCTTTTATTATCCTCCTCCTCTTCCTCTTAACATGTCTATTGCCTATTCATCTGCCTCAGCCCCTTGTTTTAGACTTCAATTATAACTTGCTCGGTCAGAATAATCTTTTTCCTGTTAGTTTAACAAAACCAAAACAGCTTGCAAAAAACCTGTTACCTTGACTGAGGCCACAAATACTGCTGGAATGTAAATATAATCTTACTGTTTGACCAAATGCTCCACAGCAGTTAAATAATAAATATACAGTGGTGGAGAAAAAGATTAAAAGTTTAGGCAGTTCCTGGATGCAATGGTGAATCAGATAACACTCTCCCAGCTTCCCAAAAACAGACACCTAAATAAAATAATTTTGATATTTGGAGACATTGGCCACATGCTGTTCTTTAATGGCGAGATTCATTGACATGCAGGCCTACAGTCAAAAGATTCATTTCCTATTTCCATTTTGTCATCTGAATTAGAAAGCCACCAAAGACTGCGAAAAAAAAAAATTAAAGGAATAAAAAACAAGAGAAAAGGTAAAAAATAAAGGAGAAGTCATTGATCTTTAACAGGCATCTGCCAGTGGCCATTTACGCATCAATTCTGATTCTGTTGTCCTGCTGTGGAGAGAAGTGGTGCTGCCCTGTGTATACCTTTGGTTTTTGCAGAACTTCCTCATCATTAAGGTCCATTAGTGTTCATTAGTGTCCTACAGCATGAGCAGCCAACATACGGGAGGCAGAGCAGAAAGAGACAGGA
The DNA here is from genome assembly GCF_000710305.1 of Buceros rhinoceros silvestris. Taxonomy (NCBI): domain Eukaryota; kingdom Metazoa; phylum Chordata; class Aves; order Bucerotiformes; family Bucerotidae; genus Buceros; species Buceros rhinoceros. Next base: position 18,931 of record NW_010403080.1, on the reverse strand, counting down.
TTCTTTTCCCAAACAGAATCTGACATGGCTTCTTCAGTCTAGGGCACACTGCTTCTGAAAATGCAGTATCTTACACATCGCTTTATGTCAATGGAGGTCCATTTTACCAGAAAGGTAAAAATAAAAAAGAAAATAGCAGCTAAACTCAGGGAACTCTGGAGCTGCTGTAAAATTAAGAAAATCCTTTTCTAATTCATCTTTTAATGTTCCCTCAAATTAGACAGAAAGATACTTATGAGCTTCACCCTCACCCTTCTCTAACCTATCATTTAACCGTGGAAAAGACTGATTTGTAACAACAGTAGCTTCTGTACTATCAGACATCTACAAGTTTTTCAGACTGCAGTTTTACCTCACGTTAATAGATTCTTCAGACTTAACATGCTTCAAAAAGTTAGAACCATTTTAATGAAATACGTCCAATGTGACTACAGTTACGAGAACATGTAGTTCTTTCAAATGTGTTTGCAAGTGAAATAACGCTTCTGAGATTTATTATAACATGTATATTTTTTCCTGAAAATACAGCAGAATTATGCTTTAATTATTCTTATATACTTGAAAGCTGTTTATTTTCTTCTTTGAAATCTGTTTTGACCAATGCTTGGTTTACAAAAAAAAAAAGTTAAACTGTCCATTTCTGTATTTTTTTGTTTGTGGTCCTTTGGATGTTCTGCATGAGGATCCTCCACCTGAGAGTAGACATTTCCTACCTCATTTCAGAGAACTTCAAGATGGAACATGTATTCTTCTGGTAAAATATTTGTTTATAAGCCCTTCCTCTTTTAAGTACAAACTCCCTGGTGCCAATTTTGCCACCTTGGTAAACATTTATAGATGAGGCACAAGCCTCTGAAGAAAAGCTTTCGATTGGGAGCTTGACTGAAGCACTGATAGTAATACGCATATTCATGTTTCACTTGCTGACCTTGTATGTGCTACTTTTATGGGAAAATCAAGTGCTTTTCATTATTACACTAAAATTCTGCCTATATTTGAAGCCATGTCTAAACTCTACTTCTTGAGGCTCACGCTGATGTGTGAACAGAATGTTTCCCTATGAATCATACAGAGATGTCAGCACAATGGGTCCTGGGTAAAGTTCATGCATTCAATAAACCTAAACCTTAAGGGACTTCTTTTGTTGGTCTGTGAGAACAAAATGACACATTTAAATCTATTCTGTTTATATCCAGTGCACAAAAGAGACTTATTTTTATACTCTGATACACCTCAGTATCAGAAGGTGAAACATAAAGAGTAATAACGAATAAAGGGGGTCATGGACATTCCACCAAAACAAATATACTTTATTGTACACGAGATGCTATATCAGGGTTAATCCCATTTTTAGCTCTGAGGCTGGCATTCCATAGGGACTATGGTGTCTCCACACAGCTATGGTGCATAGGCAGCCTGTCTTACTGTCATTGGGCCAGTAGATTTACCTGGCAACACACTGTTTTGGAAAAACATTGGAGTTTAATTAAGATTGGCTGGAGGTTTTTTTTTAATTAAGTGACAAGGAGAACTTGACATGACTAGCGTGGGGCTCATCACCACGGCATTCATGTCCACCTATTTCACTCCAGCTATTCCTTGCTTTGAAAATGCACGCTGAGTTTTCCCAACCTATTTCATCTCAGGATCAAAACAGGATTCAGATCAATGCTGTTCTCTGGGGGAAAAAAAAAAAGTAATATAGTCTCACTTGCAATCCTCATATTGTTCCTCAGAAAGCCAAGATCAGTCCATATACAACAACTCCAATCCCCTCAATGCAACTGGAGAGCCAGAGATGTCAGGCTAATTGCTGTACGTGTCCCTGCCGAATGCTGGGCACATGAATCCCAACAGAAGTTGCATTCATAAAATGAGCCCCCTACAGAAACGCAGGGAATATGCTGAAAGGAAAAGACCTTTCTCTCAGTCATGCAAGGTAAAATGGCATGGTGTCAGAATGATATAATTCGCTTACCTACAGCCGAATAAAAAGAAACAAGCTTTAAAACAAAGAAAAGCCTTTACTTGACTTTTTTTCCTCCAGGTTTTAAATTTGGAAAGATGTGGCAGAGAAACCCTAAAGTTAAGGGTAAACAAGGCAATGGAAATCATGGCTAAATAATTAACATTCTTACAGTTACAATGGCTGATGGACTGAGGCAGGCTCTCGTGATAAGGTGAGGTACATAGGACGCGACCGAGAAGGGGTTTAGTGGACAGTAATACAAGTGTTACAGAGCAAAAAGGTAAGCTATATTCCCATCAGTGTGAGACTTGCTGACATGCTTGTAAACAGCACTACTATGGCTTAAAATGCATTAAAACACAGTAATTAGACTGGATTGTAGCACAGTTCATTTTCCTAGTGTTAACAATCAGGATTGCAGGAAGAAAAGCTATGAAAAACACGAACTAGGTGCAAGCCAATATGGGGATATCTCCATGGTTTCTGGACAGACTGCCCCTTTACTGTGGAGACGTTGAGTGTAACATCCTCTCATGGCATTTGAAAGGGTTAACAAGATTACCCTTAGCAATATCACAGTTAAGAAAGTGTACAAGAACACACTGATTATCAGAAGCAGCAAAAATATTTTATTTTCCTAACTGAAAATAGTTGAAAGCAATAGAAACAAGTATCTGCTGCCAAAAACCCAGGAATAATATCACTCCAGCATGGGATTCATCAGCCAGCTCTCAAATTTGAGCCCAAACATTACTGACAATTCTTTAAAAAAAATTTCAGTAACATGTTTTTAAAGAATTCAAATGCTTCTGCAATCACTGTTTGCATCCAGATCACAAAGAAGAAGTATCAGAACATGAAGGGGAAGGTCTGGCAGTCCCGCTGAGCAAGATGAAAACACAACGAGAGCTAGAAGACTCATGAAAACAAACAACCCCTTCCAACCCTGTTTTTTGGTGGTTGTTTTTTCCACATGTCCCAAAACAAGAAGTTAGGAAAAGTGTTGATATATTGAGGATTTTATACCTACAGGATTTGAGACATTCTTCTGAATACTGACTATTAGAATATTCTTTTTTCCTGCTTGCTGACGTTGTCCTCTCAAACTCACTGAAATCAAGGCATGTTGAAGCAAATTTCCTGCCATGTTTTCTGGGATAGCTGTAGAGAGCTAGAGGTGTCATGTCACACAGTGCCCAGTGGTGTCTACACCTGCTGCGTGTCTGCAGGGACAAGCAAGTGTCCCAGGAGATTGCACAGACATCACTGCCGTCCTAGTACAGGGACCACAGAGATCCACATCCCAGCTGTGCATGTTGCTGAGCCTTGGACTAGCTGGGGTGGACAGAGAGTGGCTCGTCACCATTGTCCAGAGAGGAGAGATGGAGGGAGATGCCTGAGTGGTTCCTGGGGTGAGAGCAGAGAGAGGAGCAGGAGCTGAGGCTGTGGAGACAGACAGAGGCACAGGTGTCTGCAGCCGGAGAGCCGGAGGGAGGGTCACCTCGCCAGCGTGGGCCCAGATGGCACTGCACATGGCTCTCCCCTTGCCAGAGACATGTCCACTGAGGCAGCACCTAAGGTCACAGCAAGGCTTGGCAGAGGCTTTACAGAGCTCCTACTCCCCCCACAGTTGCTTGGATTTGGAAGGCTGGTGGATTTGCAAACGACAAGCTGCTCTCCCCCAGTCGGGGGAGGGCTACCTGGTGACCTTCCAGAAGACAGTGCCCACCAGCCTTTGCCCTGGGATGGGTGACCTGCCTGCTTTGGGCAAAAAAAACAAAAGCAAAACAAGACATAGTGGTGCTCCTCCACCTATCCCCAAAGTCACAAGCACAGGGTCAGTCATTCCTTGCCTGGGAGGCTACTGCAGCATCATCTGGCTTGTGATACACACCCAGAGCAGGCAAGAAATGTCGGGCCTGAGCTCAAAGGCAGCAGCTCTCACCATCCAGGTGCTGCGCACCAGGAATGGAGTTAACACTGGTGCTTTGTCAAGGGGCCTTGGCTGGTAGATATGGCACCTGGCTGGCCTGTTCTGATGCTCCCAACAGAACAAGCACTTTCTATCTCATACTGGAACATTATGTTCCTCCTCCCTGCCTTCTCAACTGTGTGAGCAGCTGATTATTGCAACGTGTGTGCATATTGGTGGGACCCACACATGGGACCAAGTGATAGAAGGGGCTTTCCAGGGATACCACGGCGACTGTGGGATGGGGACAAGTCCAACGTCACGTCACACAGTATGCCCCAGGGACAAGATTGCGATACTCCAGGAATATTGTACCTCCTTGGGAGGATATGACAGGAATCAGAGGAGATGATCCTGTCTGGGGCAGCCAGTGGCATAAAGTGGCAGGATAGTCAAACTCCTGCCCAGGACCACAAACTCCAGGACTCATGTTAGTTATACGTAGTTTTTGTGGGTTTTTTTTTAACAAGTTCCAAGTGCATGAAGACATAACCTAAATGTAGTGAATACAGTTACAACTATACATCGCTCAGCCCGAAGCAAGAGAGAGAGTGGGCTGCATTTTCAGCGAAGTATTAATATAATAGGAGATGTGTACCAGCTCAGCTAATAAAACAGTCCTCGTTCTCACCCTTGAGTTTAATTTGTTGTTGAGGCGCATGCCAAAGGTTGAGCATTTCAGCTCATTTAAGGGGTTATGACTCAGCACCGTACCAGGGCTATCGCATTCTAAAAGACTGAACCTTGCTGTTAATTCCAGCTTCCTAGCAGATCCAGAGAGGGAATACCATAAAATTGTTTAGTGAACAAAGCATCTACATTGAATAAAGACAAAAGCTCAACTTGAAATATTTGAAAGTAACTTTTACATTAAAAGAAAAGGAGTGAATTCTTATTACACATTTCCACAAAAGCCTTTTCTGCTGCTATTACAGTGTATCTTCCTGTAAAACGTGTGGTTTTCACATCTACATCACATTGTATAACTTTTAGCACTCACACTTTATGCTGTTACACATGCACAGGCACTTTTTTTCCCCTCCTCCATCTTCTTTTGGATATGATTTCTTAAGGCTTCTCTACACGAGAGAAGTTAAGCAGCATAGCAATTCTGGGATAACTACTCTGTGATAGCTCCCTGTGGACACTTCATTGCAATAAAAAAAAGACTTTATTTGGGAATAATTACTCTGCATTGTGAGTGGAATAATTACTCTAGAATAAAAATCAGCCCAGTTCCAAGATAAAGTGTATACACCCATGCAGGAGTTTTTGTCTGTTTGTTTGGGGTTTGGGGTTTTTATCCCAGTATATGAATACTGTACAAGAACAGTTGGAACTTTTTTCCCCCCTGTAATAGCTATGTTAGGCCATTTTTTCTTATAGATAAAGTTACAGTATCAAGTTACTGCAGAATTGTTAGAATGTCTGTTACCTGGATTCTTGTTAGTTTGAAGTGCAGTTTTTCTGAGTCCCAAATATTTGTTTTGCCAGCCATACAAATATAAAATTGTATTTGGCCTTTCCTTGACATGGTTTTTTGATTCCTTGGTAACAGGGGACTTGTCCTCCTCAGCATATTCTTCATAAAGGAATTCTGTAGCTGGAAGGCAAAGTGTTACAGATTTTATTTTGTGGGATCATCTTGGAAAGTATCTTCCTTTTTATACATCTCTAGCAAAAGAGAGCAATTGTCTCTGCCCCATAAATCCAGAAGAGCCAAATCATGACTGGAAAACACTTATCTAGTAGTGTTTTGTCTCTCCTTTCTCCCTAAACACAACGAGATATTTATTTTAAGCAGGCAGGTAATAGACAAAGATCAGAGAAGGCCACGATGGTTTGCCTGTTAAGCAAAGATGAAATAGCTCTCCACCTGGCCAAGACGCGAGCCAACCACAGGCATCTCTCCTGGTCTTTTATCACGGATCTGTCTCCAAGTTCACTCAAGCATCCCTTGCCTCCTGTATTTATGACCTCTCCTGCCTTTGTATTTTAACTGGCTCTGCTCTCAGGCTGTGGGTGGAGTGAAATGTGTAAAACCACCTGCCCATGATGCTGTGTTTCCATTCAGCTTCAGGATAAAAAGGTTTGTTCAGTAATGAAAAACTCTTTTTTGCCTTTAGATATGTCTAAGCGTTTCTAGCAGAAACGTAAGTCACACAAAAAAAATCCATTCCTCATTCATCTTGCTGGCCCACTTTTCCTTTTAGAGACATGCAATTCTGTTTGAAGATGATCTTCAGGGTCCTTAGTCCTTTCGTAATATGGCCTTTCTTTTCTCTCTTTACCCTTTAGCGTTTTTAAGGAGATCTGGCAGCAAAGGCCGTTTCAGATGTAGAATGTGTTCGTGACGCTGATAGTATTTAACACATAGTCCAGTGAAGATATTTAAAGCATCCCATGAACCATAAGGAGTTAAATTCAACTGGCTTCAATATGAATCAGCTTTATGTGCAGATAAATTGCCAGGCAAAGAGCAAACTGCAAATGTTACTCCTGATTCTGTGTACACCAGCATTTTTGGTAATTTTTAAACATTCTATATTATCTTTTAAACAACAGATGGTGTTAATAAAATTATAAACCACACCCCATAAAGTGCCAAACAGCAATAGCATTTTCCATGGAAATAATACAAGGTATAATATTTCCACATTTATAAAAAGCCGAGCATGAAAAACATTCACGTTGCAAAAGATAAGACCCAAAATACTCCTTTTCATTTCTTGTTAATGCAGCTTTAACATTTTAATTAGTATCAATTACTGTGAATAGAGGTTTGGATGTGTTTTAACTTGTTCAAAAGTTTCAAAAAAAGAAAGTTTTTATTTGTTTTGTATTAGTCTTTCTCACTGCAAGTTCAGATGTGCAATGTGAAAAAAAAGGATCTACTTTAAGAAAGGGAGTTTGCTTTGAATCAGTTAAAATGAAAGAAAGAGATGGATGACGTTAAGTTTTCTGTGAGCTCTGAGTATTAAATTACTTAATAAAAAACGTTAAATTTGGCAATGCTGGGTAAGTAATCAGAAAATAATGAAAACACTCTTAAATAGGTGACAAGTCAAAGCTCTATCAAGGGCCAATTCTTACTTCAGGAAAACTCAGATTAACTAAGTTCAAAGCGAGAGCTTTTGGTAGTTTCACAGATGGAAAAGAATACAGTTAATGTAGAGATCTTTATTCTACTGACATTTTTCAAAAATTTGTAAACTATATGGAAACAGACTGGCTTTCCCCTTCAGATTAAACTCGCAGTCTGAATATCACTCCAGGAGAACACTAGTGTATCAGCTGCAGTATGGAGACATATGGACAAAACAAGTGTCTCCTATACACACAGGAGAATGCCACCAGGCCTGTCATCACTTGGGTCATTCAGCACTTCCTCTGCCTATTTTGAGGCCAGCCTGCTGCCTTATCACATTATGCTGAAGGGAGAATCTGTTTCTTCTCTTCTCCATCTATCTTTTTGATATTCATAAGACAGTCCTCTTCCCCCCAGGAAGACCAACAGTCATGGGAGCTCAGCTACTTATCTAAAAGAAATGAAAGTGAAGTGTGTTTGTTAGAGCTGGGCAAGAAGTCTGGTATTGAGGATCTGAATGTAGCTAGACTACAGCACAATGAAGTGTGAACCCAGCCTGACTCTACATTTAATTACGGAAACTAGTGATTATGCAGGATGAAAGTCAGCCAGCTGCTGCCAGGTCTACCTGTCTTAAGGTGTTCCAGCTAGGTGTGTGGCTAAATCTTCATAGCTCCACCCTCCTTTTGCAGTCTTCTGTGTCATGTGTGCGTCTTCATTTTATAGTCTTCAGGGCTAGTCCTCTGCGTGCAGTTTATATGAGTCAAGAGTCTCACGCTGGTGTTACCGAGATCAGAATCTAGCCATTTGTATGTCTGAGCACATATTCTCCTTGAACAAGTTTGCGGTAGTGCATTCAGGAATGTTTGCACTCAGGTTCAGATCTGGTTCCAGCTGGAGTTCCCTAGTAATGTTCCAAATCTCATTAAGTTAATGAGACTTTTTTTTTTCCAGCAATTTCAACGGGATTCCCTGTTTCTTTGCCCACATTCTTGGCGCAGCCTTGCACATGGGAAGCCAGGGTGAGCATCAGGAACAAGAGGTCATGCTCCATCCCAGGCACTTCCTTCGCCACAGGACACTGAATGGGGATGTCAGGGCAGACATGCCAAGGTGACCAGTAGCCATTGTTGCATGCCTGCCTGCCTCATGCCTTTCCTTTTCATGTTCCCCTGTTTTCTCTGTTTACTAGTATGGTCAGAGATTTGGATTTCGGAATTGCAGCTAGGAAAGCTGCAACAGTAATGAAAGGAAAATTAAACAGGAATTGTGTGTGTTACTGTGCTTGAAGAGTGCACACTGATGTTAGTGATGGGCAATGGTACGACCCCCACCTACAGGTCAAGTTCAATCATTTATCATGTGCTCTTTTCCTTTCCAAGCATATTATCAAACTGAACTGTCACATCTGGCTGCCTTGCTGATCATCCCAAGAAAAGAGATGGCAGACAGAAGAGATTGCCCTCAGATGAACTGAGGGGTGGCTGGAAATCTTGTACAGCTGGTGACAAAGCTGACTTATTTTCATGGAAAGAAGACTGCAGCAATCAGGACAGTCAAACCAGTACCTTTAATGAGAACCAGATTCACCCACACAAACAAGATGTATGGACTCAGAGATATGTATCTTCTCATATCCAAATCATATACTTCCTATTAGCACTACAATTATTATAAGGACTCACTAACAGAAGACAACCTTCCTAAATATTTATTTAGTGTTGATAGAATTGCTTACAAACCCTCTCTCCCATTCTGAGACTCTCTTACAAGACTCCCTTGTTCCCAAGTTTATTATAGCTACTTATATTATTACTGTAAATCTTTCTAATGCCTCAAATGTTTGGCTCTGAAGAACATTTTTATAATGAGGGTGGGGCAATGCAAAACTTTTCCTCTCCTAATTCATTGCTAAATTGTATTTGCAAGTTCAAATGCCAGAGTGATGAAATCACAATATTATTCGTTGGATTTTGTTTGATTATTTGGTAGTGTTGTAGGGAATGTATCTATAAAACAACATGAAAAGCAAAGCAACAGAGCTTTAGGGGTTTTCCGGAACTTCTCTTCCGCACACATCAATTTTACTGTATGACTGTCCTGAAAGATTTATGCTTTGTGTTTTGAGGGCCAGGTTTTAAATGGCTCCACAGAATAAAAATATTAAAATTTAAATGCAACTTTAAAAATGTGCGTTGGACCTTTGGGCCTTCTGAAGAGGTCAAGTTCAAGACACTTATAAAACGACCATTCCCAGAGAGACTGCATGGGAAAGCCTATTAACATTACTGCTTTCCCTTTATTTTCCCTTTGATCATAAAATAAGGTTATGGGTGGCAAAAGCTGTAATGGTGGGAAGATCCCAAATAGGATAGCATGATTTAATCTACTGAATATAAAAAAAAACCCACTCAAATCACCAACAATAATATTGTGGGGTACCGAGCAACAGTATGACTACAAAGTGCCTTTCTAAGAAGAAACAAAACCAAAAAAAACCCACGAAAAAAAGCCCTGTACAAGTCCACAATAAGAACGAAGTTTGGGTTTTTTTTTTTAAAAAAAAAAAGGAAGAAGAGCGAGCATTTTCATTCTACTTCTTCTTTTATTAAATCTCATTTTGTCCATATGACAAAAACCATAACAATTATTTAAAGAGTTCCTAAATCCTGAATAAAAATAAACAAACTTTGCATCTGGCTTAAGAAACAACAAAGGACAATTATCTGTTTATACTGGGGTCATGACTCAAAATCTCCATATTCTATATGGAGCACATTGAAGCCCTCCTTTTCCTACTTCTGCAGGCCTAATAGCAAGAGTGGCTGATTTAGGAGAAGTGAGGGAGAATATACAAGTCTGCATGAGCACTTCTGGGCTCACTTTCATCCAAACAAACTGGCTTTTGACTTGTTATATATAATTTATTCTAAAGGCCAGGGGCTTTTTCTCAATTTTACTGTACGAGGTAAAATTCAGAAAATATACTATGTGAACTGTCTTCCATTCCTGCTAGGGCCATTTTTTACTATGTGGGTGTTAAAAGGTCCTTAGCACAGAATAGACTCAAACTTACTGATTTCAAATAGTCCCATAAAAGTAAAAGCAAAATCTGGCTCTGAATACCTCCATCAGAAAAACTCTGTTATTGTCGTAAATATCTTAAGTGTAATAATTTTTCTTTTAATTAACATTCTAAAGAGAAGAGGAAGTTGGGAATCCAGATAAATCTGTTATGAGTCAATTAAGAAGCCAGGATTAGCATATGCAATGAAGATGGGTGCAGAAAGATTTCATGGAGGAGTTCATGAGGAAGCAACCAGTGTGTATCATTTGCATGGGCAACCTCCTTGGTTTGTGTTCTTCTCAACCTGAGTATTGTTGACTTGACTGACTGCATGAATATTGTCAAGCAGTAGCAAACCATGATTTCATTCTTCTGCTTGCATGGATACAACTTACCTCAACACATGGTTTTAAAAAGACAAACCGTATAATCTATGACAAACAGTAGTGGTCCTTTTCTTCCTGCAGATATCCTTTTTATAAAACCTCTTTCTAAACCCCAGTTTTATAAATATCATCAGGAGGTACTGCAGTCCTACTCTTCCTTGATCAGATAGCTGATGCTGAATACCCCTCAGGGACTAAAGTGGGATACTGCTCACAGAGGTCACCTGAGCAAGCAAAGTCTTTATCAAGGGGTGACTGATTACTGGAAGATGTAAAAGGAGTTGATGAACTCACACCAGTTACTATCAGATGAGCATTTATATTCTAAAGCCAATGTCAAATTTACAAGAGAATTCACCTTTTCCTGGGATTTTTTTTTCAGTAAATTAAAAAAATACATGAGCTTTATAGGTACAAAGCCTGAAACTTTTAATATTTTTGGGCTGATTATTCTAAAGTCAGGTCACCATGAAGATTCTTACAAGTCCACTACCTATGATGTATCCTTCTACAAATAAACTGAAGGTATCAGTCACCTGGAATGAACAGCTAATGTTTTACTAACTTCACATTTCACAGAAATATTTCAAGCTTTTAAAATGTGATACTAAATGGAAATAAAAATAATGTAATATATATGTGTGATCTCAATTGTCCTGAAAAAAAGCTGTCCATGGCACTGCAGAACAATGCAAATTTAGCACAGCTGCTGAAGCACATATGGCATGATTTTGCTTAGATCTACAGATCGACTACATCAGAGTCAATCTAAAAGCAAAAAAAGCACATCAGAAATGCTCTACATGGACTACATTTTTAGAGGGTGTAAATACATTAGAATATATCAATGTATATGAACAAATTAGGGTAGAAGGGTGTGTTTCAGAGGCTTTTCAGTGTGTGCACACTATTAAAATCTGTCTGAGAACTGTTTGGAGAAAGCAACAATTATATTTCTTATTAAAGAATATGCAATTACAGCCCTCTTTACACTTCCTGCTTCCTTCAACAATGAAGACCTGTATGCACTGAAGATTATAAAGTCCTGCACTGTTTCACTAGGTCATCAGACTAAACAGGCCAATCCACTTTCATGGCAATTTATTCCAGATTTTTTCTTTTGGGCCAACTTCTTTTCTAATAAAACTGAGCCTAGCTGGAGATTTACGGCATTGTCACTGCAGGAGTTAGCCCCTACAAATTTAAGTAGAATACTGTTAAAACTTAAACATCCAAAACTTTTGTGCAGTCCCTAATGTGTTATTCCCATGTCTCTTATCTTTAAAATCTTCAGCAGACACTGAAAAATACAGTCTTCAGAATTCCCGGTTTTCCACAAAAGTTACCACATCCATAGCCGGTGAAAATGTTTTATGTACTAAATCATTGTTTTAGTTCCTTTTTGTTTACGGTATTTGTCTGTCATCAGAAAAACCAGAAAGTCTACAGTTCAGATTTCTCAGGATCATAAATGGTTTGATTAAACTACAGATGTTAATTAAGACCCAAATCTGTATCTTCATGCATAGCCAGAATAACCAGCTTGTTAGCTAGGGAAAGCCCATGATATTTAGAATATTCCCTATTGTAGGATGCAGATCACAAGTGGAAAGGTTCCAGGGCAGCTTTGTAACCTCCTCTTCATTTGTATCAAGCAGGTTTGGGGAAGGAAACATGCATGGGGACAGACTGTCTGAACTGTGCCCATACATCCTATACAAAGGATCTGGCATCCCATGGCAAAAGCAGTCAGCTACGCCGTGGAATCTGTGCACAGGGAATCTGTGCACTGGACTGCTCTCATGTTGTTACCTCGTTTTTGCAGGAAATTATTGTCCCCTGATTTTAGAAGTTTGCAAGTAGGTAAAATGAAATTATTCTTAAAGGAGAAATAAGCATCTTTGAATATCATTACACTTCTCCTAAAAAAAGGTCAAAATTTTAGTATGTATTTTCGTTTTAATTTAGTTAAATTCCACAAAAATAGGAACAGGACTCAAACCAATATGAGTGCCTATCCGTGATACCCATTACAGCCTGTAATGGGAAATACAGAGATTTTTCATTGTAAGTTATATACAATCCAACAGTTTCCTGTGCTGTCCTTTGTGATACGAAATAAAAATGGACCAGAAACCCTACTGAGAGAAGAGTTACCAGCAGATACTAAGTATTGGTGTTAATATGAAAACAACTGTTAAGAATAAACAGATGCTGATTTATATGGCTTATGGCCTAATCCTATAAAAGATTCTGGCACTCCAAAAACTTTGGTGCTCCAATATCAAATTTTTTGAATTTTTTGCCCATGGTCCCCTACCAGGTATCCAGAACCACATTTTAAAAGCCCAACTTTCCTGTGGTGCACACAAACATATACCTGGGCAGCCTAGAGAAGAGCCAGCACAGCACAGCTGACTGGAACTAACCAGGGAAAAAATTAGGTTTGTCCCAAATCTAAAATATTGCCTCCTTCTAAAGCCAGGGTTCTACCTGAGGCTTACCTCTAAAGACAGGGCTCTACCCAGGGCTGTCTGAGAGATGCCTCCATCCATTCAGTATCTACACCCTGATTCTTTTTATGAAAATAGGTTCCTGTGATCTTTACTTCAAAACTTATGTTTTATTAAAACATAGCTGGAGGAGAAGCTGGCTTCCCATATCCCTCTATATAACAACTTTGTGATTAGAGCACTCATGCAGTCATAAGACTCATCTCTCCTGCCCTGAAAAGCCCCAATTCACAACTACTCTCACCCTAGGGGCAATTCTGACCATCAGGCTGATGGTTATTTTTGAAAAGGGAGGCTCAACCCTTCTGCTGAAGCAGTGCCCTTGAGCACAAACAAATTCAAGATTCCTTAGATCATGATCTAATGTTTAGTTTATTCCCAGGACTGGGGCACAAACTGAATTTTCTTGGAATTATTTGTCTTTGCTATGTTGAATTGTTGTGGAGTACATACAACACCTCCCTCAAAAAAAAAAAAAAAGAAAAAAACCCAAACACACAACACAAAAAGAACAGTCCTGGAAGTAAGTACCATCTTTACCACAGTGATCCTGCTTCATTTTGTCAAGAAGCCAGTGGTGTCAGGGAGTCTGGGGCATGCTCCAGGAATGGCCAGGAGGTCAAGCTGACCAGGACCAGGAGACTTGGGTGCAGGAATGTTGTGGTCCTGGGGTCCAGAGGACTTGGGCAGGAGCACTCCTGAAAGGCAGCTCGGTCCCTGGTGGAAAAGTAACTAACTCCAAGGTATGAATCATGAGAAGCAAACATAGTCCTTTCAGGTTTAGGCAACGGCTTAGCAGAGGTTTTCTGAATCACACCTGTTTATTCACACGCTTAAATTCCACCTGGGTGGAATTCCATCTGGACCTTCTTATTGACCAAAACACAAGCATTGACAGAGACATCTTTGTGCTCACCAAAATATCTTTTTATTTATGGAAAAAAAACCCCAGCAGCAATTGCCGAGGACAGTTAACATTGAAAGCACTGAGTTGTTACCTTCACAGCATAATCCTTGTCCTTGCCCAGCTGACAGACTGATTATTCAAAGTGTGGTGCACCTATGGTTGGGAATCATTTTGCAAGGCTTATGGCTTTTTACTAAAACTGCCCTCTCTGTCAATGAACTCCGAAGGAAGAATTGTCCTGATTGTGAAGTGAAAATCTTACAATATTCCTGAGGTGAAAATATAATTCTGCTGAAGTAAAACATTCATTTTGACATTGTGACTAATGTCTTCCACTCTACTCTAGGCCTTACTAACTACATATGGTAAACTCCAGACCAAGACACATTGTTTTAAAACTTTTTTATTCTAGGCATGTTCTGTTTAGGCCTTTACAAAATCCCTACATTTCTAATAACAAGATGTACTTGTGTCTCTCAACAGCTCAGCGGTGAGGTGTTTATATTATCACCTGTAGCAGGCAAAGCCCTTTGGCTGGACTTAGGAGGAATACAAGAAAAAAATGTGATTTTTTTCTTAACTACTTCTGTTTCCATAAGCCAATTTACTAAGATCTAGTGGCACACCTTGGAACTCCTAGTTAGGTATTCAGAATAGCAACATGACTATAAGTTAAATATAATTTCTGAAATATATGCCATATTTGATAAAAAATGCATGTAGTCAGAATCATATGATGATTTAATTTGCATAGATGTAAAATCTGAATTTATTATACACAACCTATATTTGTAAAAGTAGACAGTCACTAGTTTAATCTGGCAGTCCCTCACTAGAGGCAACAGAATTTTTAAAAATGTTAAAGCAGCCAAGGCAAACCAGACACCAAGGGGAAGGAATAAAGAAGAGACAACGTGCAGGAAAAGTGGTTCACACAAATATTAATACAACTCCTTCAATCCTTTCAAAAATGATAATTTTAGACTGAACAGAGATGGAGAGGACATTCAAGCAAAACAAAATGTGTTTGATGTCTTTGATGTACCTGCAACAAATTGATCTTCTCTTCTGTAGAGCAGAAGTTGTAGGAGGAAGTCCACAGGATGCACTTTACTTTTTAAGATAATCAAAACATCTCCTGTAATAGAGATGTGGAGCAAAAAGTAGTTACCATCTCGGAGAGCACCGGAATGGACTGAGATACTGTGTAGCAACAGGGCCTGGGAACATGAAATTCAATGAATGACCAGAGCAAACATAGGCCAGATGAATTTGTTGTTACTGACATGATGCCCCTTTCAGTGAACCAATTTGCAGAAGTGACACTCAGGTAGCGAGGTGGCATAGGCCCAAGCTCAGGAGATTGGTGTGAAACCAACAAAGAGTAGAAATAATCAAAAGACTGCAGAAATACACTGAAAGCAGCAGTCACATTCAGAAAACGTCAGGAGTGTCTTCCACTGAGAGGAAACATCAGACAGGTTATGCTACAGCTGATAATGGCCACTTGCATTTAAAATATGGACAGAAGGCCACTCCAGCATGGTTGTATTTGTTCAGTGCCAGTTTCTTCTACACAGATAACACTACTACTGGTTGGAAAATAGTTACACAGACCAAGGCTTAACATTTCATCAAGCTGCTGAGACAGCTACGTGTAGGCCATGCTAGTAAGCAGGGGTTTTTTTGCTATGTTTCACAAAGACTGACATATATATTACAAAACTCAGGCTGCTCTTTTTGTGTGTTAAGAAGTAAAAAAGACTGAAACATTATTTTCAGTTCTGATGTGCTTAGCTTAAAGTAAACCATGAAGAAATCAAGCCATTGTCAGAAGTACTTGGTGGCACGTAGTGTGTTTCACTGCTATAGCATTAGCCATACACTACAGTCTGGAAAGAAACCATACTTGATAAGGTGCCTATCACTTGGGAACAACCTAAGTATCTGAGCATTACTGAGAATTCTGTTGATCTTCTGTGATTTCAGGCAGAAGATGGCCTTCTCTGTCAACCATTGGTCAGCATAACTCTCAGGTGTGCACACGTTCATGTAGCATTTTTTTGTAATAATGAACATTTCATTTCAAGCCCCAGCTAACACCAGAAAAAAACTCCCCACATGTATTTTTTTGGTCCCTGGATCTATGTGAATGCTTTTAACCCCACTCCACTCCTCGCTCTCCTGTACTTCCCACCCCTATTTACTCATGTCTAAACATAAATATATTTACATGTCTGAAAGGAACTGGAAAGCATCCGTGATATTTCCCAGAGGATCTGATAGTTCTTCTCATACAAAAGCATATTTCCACATCATTGTGTCACAGTAGCACTTCAATAAGGGGTATTTCAGGAAAGGCCTCTGACATAGTTTCAATTAGCAGATTCACCACTTTCGCTACCTCACTTGACAGCTTTGAACAGAAATATTTTCAGTTAATGTTGTCCTTCACTTGAATTGATTATGTCTGTAGTCCTTACATGATGGGTCATCAATAAGATGGTCTTCTCATAAATGTAGTTTTACACATTTTCAAAGTCCCTAAAACTCATGGGACTTTGAAATCATGTGGATTTCTGGTGTTCCTTGGCAGGCTCTAAATTCAGTTTCGTGAGTGGTTTATTGTGATTCATAAGCCACTTTCATTTTCAGCAGGTAATGCTAATGGTATTGGAGAATGATTATTTGAATGAGATCTGCACCCACTTCCCTCAAATTAGGACTCTGAAAAAGCTCAGAATGGAGCTGTCAGCATAAATACATAGAAATATATGTGAACACTTACTCTGCATAGGATTTCGACTGTACAATTCCAGCCATCAGGGACGAGCAGGACATTCTACAGTTCCTGCTG
>NW_010403080.1:0-2090 GCF_000710305.1 Buceros rhinoceros silvestris | reverse complement strand
CCTGCTGAAAATTGGGCAAGCAAACATATGCGGGTGGACACTGAGGAAGAGGAAATTTCTACGTGCCAGTACTAGGAAAGTTATATTGTATACCTGCTTCTTAGGCATGCCATCTGCACTCAGTCATACCGCAACATAGCTTTGATGACAAGCGACTGCTAAAGGGCAGGTAGTGTATGTCTTGCTTCATTGACAGGAATGACACAACTTGGTAAAACTCACTGCTCAATGATATAAATCAGGAATGGACAACCATCGGTATATGGCTGTCATGTATGTTTTTCAATGGTGAGACCCATGCTGTGTGTTTTGATATTTAGGCACTGAAAGAGCCTTATGGTGAAAAATTATGCACGCTAGGTAAGCAATAGAGCCTGACCTATCCTAATGCCGGACTTCTCTTTGTGTTTTGTTGGTCTCTAACTACACCACAACATCCAGAGAACAGCAGAGAACAGCAATTCTGTTCCCACTACTGCTCGCAATCTCAATGTTCCTTGTTTCCAAAGTAAACTGCCCTGAAAGGTACCACAGCACTTTTTTAAAAAGCTGGATAAATCTCATCCTTGAAATGTGATCTAACAAAAGTGTGCGTATTTTGACTAACATACAAACAAAACTGATGAAAAATAAAGTTTACATTACATTTCTTTTTTAAAGAAGCATTTTCCATAGGGCACTTGAGGATCTTTAAGAGGGAGCTTGGTCGAAATTCAGTTCCAGCCCTGGATCTACTCTTAAATCCATGTGTGGCCTCAGGCAAATGTGTTAATTTTCCTGTTTCAGTTTCCCTGCCTTTAAAGTGGAGACAACGCGACTAACCCAAACAGCTTAGCTGCAATTTATAAGAGTGAGTAACTTGATTATTAGATTTCTGAGAGCTGAAACGTGATTATTAATAGCACTTACTGACCAACCAGTCAGAAGAGTGTGATACAAATGAAAGAGATGGGTCTCTGACAATAGAAGGATGCTGATTAGTCAGTCAGTCAGCCTGAGTAGCTGCAAGGAGGCAGATCTAGGGAGCAGATAGTCAGACCTATAAAAGTGAGAATGGCCCCTTTGTACTGACTTTCTGTTTATGACCCCATGGTACCTAAAGACCATAAAAAGCTAAGTCCTTCTGAGAAATGAATAGGTCCAAAGCACTACAAGAAATCAGCTGCAGGCAAATAAATTTCTATCCCTGTAAGAGAGCTCGATGTTATTTTCTAGTGGAAATGTCAAAATTGATTAAAGACTTAGCATTTCTATTTAAAATGAGAGAGTAGTGGATGATATATTTTAAAGGGAGAAAAAGTCAGAGGCCTGATAACATGGAGATAATGGGGTAAATTAATTTCTGGTGTTGCTGTAGTAATTTGATACTCAGCATATTGGGTCCAAATGCACCCCACTGTACATAGTATAAATGGGAATGCCTTTTAATAATTATCACAAAAATACTCTCCCTAATGGCAAGGTCAATGTTATTAATTGTTATTCCTATTATTAACCTTTGGGCTTTTGTGTCCTTCGTGGATTAATGATTATTCAATAAGTGTGCTACAAGGTTGCACTTTCAAATAGCAATTAATGGAAGGGAGTACCACGGGTTAACTAGGAAAAGCACTGACAGATCAACTTCATGGTCCTGATCTTCTTTCTGAGACGTGTAAAGGTGCTTACCAGAACTGTACCTGTCGACTCCCTAAAAGAGGAAATCTGCCTCAAAGTCAAGACAAATGAAAAAAAAATGGAGATTAGGCTGACATTCAGGGTCCCCTCTCTTCTCAGTCTCCTAAGGAATAAGAAACGGCCTCAGCCTTCAGGGAAACCTGCACCCATTGCCAGGTTCACTCTCCAGGAACTCCACTTCCAAATCCTGCATCAGCGAAGATGGGAAAGAAGGTCTTAAAAACAAAAGAACAGCAAACAAGTCCCTCCCCAAGGAGAAGTTACACGAATAAAGGCAGTTCTCAAACAGCGTTACTGAGGAGCACGTGGAGCAGGTGAACCACCAGGCGAGAGAACGGGGCTTGGTGGGGGGGCGATGTGCGGGAGGACCCGGCCCGGTCCCGGCCCGGACGGGGCAGCGGGGCTGCCAGGGG
>NW_010403079.1:29307-40983 GCF_000710305.1 Buceros rhinoceros silvestris | reverse complement strand
CTACCATCATCCTCACATCACCATTGGCGAGGGAATAATTTACAGAAAACACCACAGTGCCCTTCTGGCATGGGATGGACTGTCACTTTCGTGCTCATTGATCCAATTTAATTTCCATGGCACGCCGACTGCAGCTCCCATCAGACCCCTGGAACACACTGTGGAAAGGTCCCTATATTTGCCACATGCATTTAATTTAATGTCCCTCACAAGGAACTGTCCCTTGATTTCCCGTTTCCCTGTCTCCCGCCTTACGTAACATGCAAGTTCCACTAGGCAGGCGCAACTCCGCCATTTGGTGCATGGACAGCACCAGTCCAGGAGGAGAACACCTCAGCACAGGGCTCTTAGATGTCACCACAGTGAGAAAAAAGTGGTGGTGCTTCACTCCAGTTTAATCATGTCTCTCAATTCTGTGAGCATTAAAATCATCCAAATTATTTTCATGTGAGTCTAGCTGACAGCTTTTTTTTTTTTTGAGGAAAATGAAAAGAAGTAGAGTGAAATTAAATATCTCTGAAATGTTTTGTCAGTTTTTCCCCTATGTTCCAACTCTGCTTTGCACTGACAGACAAATAAGATGCATATGAAAATAAAATTACCAATGAATAACACATTTCTTCAGGAGCACATGTAAAGTCAGGAAGATTGTCTTTCCCATTTATGAGTTTAAAGCATGAATAATTTAGCAACACACTGGCACACTAAATATTTATTTGTGGTACTGCTCTGAGCAGAAAGGATTAAAAAGGTGCAGAAAACAAACTTTATTTTGACCATAAAGATATAAATAGGAGATCTACAAAGTGACTTAAGGGATTTGGGAACATGTACATCAGTTGCAATAGGATTTATAACCCCTGGATTTCTTCTGGAAATGTCCTCTAACATCCTGTGTTGTTCCTAGGCATTTACACTGGTTTGTGTTGATGAGCCTTCTACTTCTGGCAATTTCTGAACACAGTATGTGCTAGTACTCTGGAATCAGCACTTGAAAAAAGACACATCAGCTGCATTGTTTTTAATTAGAAATACAATTAATGCAATTAAAAATTAAATCCTCCATCCTTGACTAGCTCTTCTGAAATTGAGCTAACAATCTGACCGCTTGTTTTGTTATGGTGCAAAGTGAATCATGATCAGCCCTCCCTGGAACCAGCCCCTGGAGGAAAGATGGGGGTGGAATAAAGAGGATAGCAGAGTCTATTTGCTGTAAACAGAGAGGAAGGAGCCTGGCAGCATGTTTGTCACCATCCGGTTTCCAAAGATGAAAAGCAAACAACACTTAAAACCCCTCAGGCATCTCAGTGTCTCTCTTTTCTCTCTCTGTTCTCAGATGGCACCATTTGAAATGGTACTTAGGCTCCTAAATCTCTGAGTTACTTTTCCGTATCAGTTTGCAAGCAGTACATGAAGGGACAGGACAGACTGGGCAAGATGTTCAGACCCAGCCCCATTTTTAAGTACTTGTCTTTGTAGCTCATACACCATGATTTTAAGAAGGAACTGACTGCGTGTACTCCCAGCTAGAGACAAACAACACAGGTAAAGCTGTAAAGAGAAATCATGTTTTAAATACAGAAGTGCAAGATGTCAAAGCTATGACTGCGCAGCCGAGTGTTTGCTTTCTGAGTCATGTTAGGAGTATCTTTTCAAGAAGCTTTCTTCATATTGTTCATTTTGCAGCTCCCTTTTTTTCAACAAGCTGATCGTATTGTTTTCCCCTACAAAGTGGTAAGATGAACACCACATTTTCAAGCTAGTAAATGAGCTGCCTGCAGCCTGCAACACAGTGTTTAAAACCAGCTACTGCCTGATCTCCCACACAGTAAAAGTGCCTCATGAGCCTAATACTCTACCCATAGCAGAGTCTGGGAAATCCAGCCTTCAGATGAAGCTAGTTCCCAGGAGAGGGGCAAAAAATTTAAAGTGTCAATGAGATGGCGTTCTGAAAGTAGCTAAAAAACTAGGGTATGTGTATAAAAGTCGTTGGTTGGCCTTGTCTAGCATGTGTTATAGCAGATGGTTGAAGTCAGACTAGATAATAACAATGGTCCTTTGTGGCTGTATAAACCATAAATGACATGAGGATAGCTGTGTATATTTATGTAAAACCAATAAAAACTATTCAAAACCATCACCAGGATTACAAAATCAGGCCCAGTGAGGCTAGCGAGGTCAGAATTAAGGGAAGGCTGCTAATTTACACACAGCCATTATGACTGCCTTTTAATTTAATAACTAATTCTGCACATTGCTCTGTGATGTGAGGATCCAGGAGGAAAAAAGCTCTCTTCTGGTCTCTCCTCACCAAGCCAGTGTAAGATCTGTGTCATGGGCTGCTGGGAACACCTGCCTTTGGGTTAGGAGGAAGCAGGAACCTGGGCACAGGGCTCCCCTCACACTGCCTGGAGTAGTGTGGCATGGCTCTGAACCCTTGCACCATCAGGGAGAGATTGCACTTGGCTTTCTTCTTGAATGAGTGCTCTAGCTGGAACAACTCTGATCTTCATCCAAGAGAGGCTTATGGTGACATTTGACCCTGCAATGACCCACTCCATCAGCGGACTAGACCTCAACCCTCAGGTCCCAGTTGGAAATCAAAGGCAAGAGTGTTTCCTTGCTGCACAGGAATGCTGTGAGGGCAGAGAAGTCCGTTATAGACAGGTTGCAATGTGCTCAGATAGCAGCACTGAAATAAATGGAAAATGTCTCACAGAAGCCTGTCAGCACCTCCGCTGATCTTCTCCAGAGAAGACTCTAGTAATTATAGCCCTGTACATTAAATTAAACGGTGAGTTTGTCCAAAAAATGGTAAGTGAATTAATTTTTACTTGTTCTCTATAAGATTTGAACTGAACTAATTCATGTTCAAAGGACAGTCCCTTAACCCACTGCCTTAGGATTTTTCTAGTCTCGTTGTCTTGGTTTAGCTACAACTCAAATCACATCATTCTAAAGCTTGTACCATTTACTGGACAAATGTGTAAAAGCCGATTATTTTTCCCCACTTTGTCTGGTGGTAGGTGACTGCTATCTGAAATTAGAATCATGGTCTTTGTTTACTATTCTGGGTATAAATTTTTCCTGCGTGAATTCTCTCTTTATTCTTGACATGGTTTCAGGCTCTTTAATTATTTGACACAATGAGTATTTTCATTTTCACTTCATAAATCAGTGTATTTTAATTTCTTCTCCCTTTTTGAAAAAAAAAGAAGTAATTTGTTTTGCCATTTGGAATAAGCAGTCTTCTGGGAGATAGAGTGTTTCTCTTCCATCTGTAGGTGAAAACAAGCGGCTGTCATGAACTAATCAGTGTCACATGCTAATGCCAGCAGTGTTCACAATGGGACAGTTTTCCATCCTCTGCCTCTGAATCCTCTTGCTGAACAGTCATCTCTTCAGTTTGATGAGCTAAGGGCACCTCCCTGCATGAGCTGGGTGTTGTTTATGGAGTTTCTTGACAAGGGATGCTGCAGTACACAGCGGTGTGGGAAGGTGGCCACAGTCCATGGACTTGCAGACTCACCAGTGCTTTAGGCAGGCAGGCTTGTGGGAGTCTCTGAAGAAGGCATGGGTGACAGCTACTGCTGGGGGGAAAAGGTGTTGTGCACCTCCATTGCGAGCAGCACATTGGGCTCCCCGGGACTCTCCTCCCATTTCCAGCTGTGACCTTTTTCTGTGCCCTTCTCATAGCAACAAGAGTCTGGCCCAAGTCTGGCCCCTCTGTCTGGGTGGGGTAGCAAATGCGTCCTGGGAGAGCCAAGAATCTGTGTTCCCCCTCCACGTGCTCAACCTGTCACTGTCTTCTGCCCTACAGACATTGCTGAAAAGTCCAGTCTCAAGCTGCTGGTGATTTTACTCCTTTATCTGCGTTTTCCAAGCTCCAGGTCTCACAGGGAGGCTCAGAAACGACCCTTTTGAGGGAGGGTCTTCTATTTTGGCAAACGCTGGATCTGGCTTTAGAATATGTACCCAGCAACAAAGAAAGAGGCCTCTAAAAACTGTTATTAGGTAGGTACACATTTCGAAGTCAGGCTCTACAACACATTGCTCCTGGTGAAAAATCATTTACTTTCAGAAAGACCTTTCTTCATTTGGATATATAGACCTATAGATATATTGACCTTTCTTAAGGGCAAACCTGGATCTTGTAGAATGACTGACTGCAAACATATAGAGAATTAGTACCTAACAGCACGGAGTGAAGGTCCAATCAAGAATATTCAAAAGTGAACTTGAACAACAGGAAATCAACTCCTGAGACACAATTTGCAAATACTTAAATACATACAGAGTTACTTCTGCCTGCATAGGTAAATGTATTTTTGCCTTAGTTTACACTGTGAAAAACTGCACTGCAAACGGTTTGCCTACATCAGAGTGATAAATCTTTTCCTGTGGATGAAGAGGAATGGTTAATAGGCAGCTTTTTATGGCTTTCTGGGAATAAAAGATGAGGAGAA
The DNA here is from genome assembly GCF_000710305.1 of Buceros rhinoceros silvestris. Taxonomy (NCBI): domain Eukaryota; kingdom Metazoa; phylum Chordata; class Aves; order Bucerotiformes; family Bucerotidae; genus Buceros; species Buceros rhinoceros. The sequence continues at coordinate 36,517 of NW_010403079.1, read as the reverse complement.
TGGTCCAAACTTTTTAGTGAAAGATGAACCAATGACAAAGATGTAAAAGAAACCCACAGCCCACAAGTGCTTTTCATCAAATACTGCCCAATCAATACAATGCTAAACAAAATTTAGACTGCTGGGGTAAAAATAACACATTCAAGATCACTCTGGAAATTGGATTAAAAATAAAGATTTGGGTTTGCCTTGGGATTAGATGGCTTTATCCTTCTTTTTGTATTTTTTTTTTTAATTGCAGGGTTGTTTATTTAGCTGGGGTCCTCTGTGGGAGGTGCATGTTAAAAAAAAAAAAAAAGTGTAATAGCAGGGGACCACAGAGAGAAGAAGATAAAATGCAAGCTGCTTGTATCTCTGCAAAAGCAGTTTCCAGCCCTGCAGCCCTCCCCAGCCTCTCTGTGGCAGAGACTTGCCCAAGGCAACAGTATCGTGCTTTTGGAAGCAGCTGGAGGCTTGAAATTTCTGGATGTGGCATCTGTATGGTTTTGTGAAAGTTATAACTTTTTGACAGCATTCAAAAAGCCAAAATATATCCGGCAGTTTAGCCATCAGCTAAAACAGTTGCTGGAGGAGGTTGGTGGGAGCAAGGGGATGGATGAAGCTGGTTCGGGACTCCCTTTGCCATGCACATTGGGATTACTCCCTGCTGGATTAGCTCATCGGAAGGAATTAGAGCAGCAAAAGTGCAGTGGCTCCAGCACTTTTCAGCCACCCCGTATAGCTGCATCCCAAGCCTACCTTGGGGTGGAGATGGCTTGCAATTCCTGGCGGTGGAAATGGTTTCACATATTTCTTCCAAAAGAGTAACAGAGAGCTACCTGAGGGGAGAAGATCTGGTCTGCAGAAAAAATGAAAAACCCCCTATTTTAAAATAAGTTAGCAAGAAGATACCCTAGACAACATATAAATGGGGGCGTGCGGGTCAGAGGATTGGAACACCTCTCCTGTGAAGACAGCCTGGACGAGTTGGGGTTGTTCAGTCTGAAGAAGCAAAGACTGCAGGCAGGTCTTGTCAAATCCTTTCAGTACATAAAGGTGGTTTATAAGGAAGATGGAGAGAGGCTTTTTACAAGGGCCTGTAGTGTTAGCACAAGGAGTAAAGGTTTCAGACTAAAAGAGGGTAGATTTAGATTAGACAAAGGAAGAAATTGTTTGCTCTGACAGTGGTGAGATGCTTGAACACACTGTCAGAGAAGTTCTGAATGCCCTGTTATTGCAAGTGTTCAAGGACAGGCGGGATGGGACTTTGAACAACCTGATCTAGTGAAAGATGTTCCTGCCCATGGCAGGGAATTGGAGTTAAATGACCTTTAAAAGTTTCTTCTGACCCAAACCATTCTATGATTCTACACATGCAGTAAATTAATAACAAAAGGCTGAAAATAAGAGGGGAGCTTCTGTGAGCACACATATAAGGCAAGTGTTCTGCTGGAGTGAGGTTTCCACCTCACTGAGGGAATCCAGAGAAAAAACAAATTGAATTTCTGTCCATGATGCTACTGTTAGAAGTAGATTTTAACAGTAAAGCACAACAAACTAATTAAAGAGCAATCTATCTTAGGGTGAGTCAGGCGAGGAGAGAAATGTTTGATCTACCTTTGAGCAGTAGAAGTGAGATTTTCCATTATTTTATGATAAGGTTTTCTCCATTAAAAGAATTGATACACAACTAGAAAAGTAGTGACCTTAGTGGGATAACCAACAATTTTTTAATATCAAAGGAGACTTTACAGAAACATGAAAGTCAGTCTGCTGTGTTATAGTCTTCTGTTTCATAAAAACAAATTTGTATTTTAATCATAAAGATCTTATATTTTGTCATAATTATATTCCTTCTTACTATTGACTAGCCTCAAAGCTTTTTTCTTTTTTTTACTAATTTTTGCTTACTTTGCTTTAAAAAAAGGCCAAGCGTGAAGGTTTTATACCTCTTAGACATAATTTTTATTGCTTGTTATGTGTTCATGGGAAACAGAAGCTGTATGTAAGAAGGAATGACAAAATTATCTGCTCTAACATAGGACCATATTAAGCCCTACCAAACCTCACAGCATTTCAGAGTCTTTATTATAGTTACAGCAAGGTTAAATTCAGTCCACGTTGCCAGTCTACTTAAATCTGGAGTGGACTGCTTAAACCTTCCAGTATATGCAAATGCATTAGGGAATTAAGTAGTTGTAGACATAATCTGCCAGATAGCACACACACTAATCCAATGTTGCAGCTACTAAAGTATCTTCTATCTGCTGCATTCTGTGCTCTATTTTCCATTTAACCAACTTGCTGATATAAAATCATGATACTTTAAACTCGGTCTTCAATATTCTTTCACACTTACACTTTCACAGTTCTTGCTGCTGCCCAGTTGTTTCTTAGAGTCTCTTATTGCAGTACTATGCATACACACTTGTGTACTAAAATGGGATTTATTAGCTAAATCTGATTCTCTTCCACTTCTATAAATACAGAAATCTGGTGAGTCGCGCTGAACTGGCAAGCTTTAAAGAGAGCAGAGTTCGATCCTTTGTACATGGCTCACTACATTTCTGTGGTAAATGCTAAATAAAGTTCTCTCTTTTCCAAAAGATTCATACCCTTCCAACCCATATCCACTAATTGATTCTTCTCTATAAATTGTAGTGTTTGAGATAGTTTTACTATCTACTGAGGTTTCTGATTTACTGCTTTATTTGAAGTGGCACTTTCTATTTCAAGACACTCTGATTCAAGCACTTCTGAGCTTGTTGCATGAAAAAGGTTATTTTGATCACCATTGCCTTCATAGAAGTCGCAATTCCAGTAAGATACTGCAGAAACTGTTTTTGTGATGCTGCTTTCATTGCCTGGACCGTGTTCAAACACTTCAAGTTGACAAATGTCTCAGATGTTCAGACCTTCCAAATGGCTTCATTTTCCCTGCAGTTTCTGGAAGAAAAGCTATCTCTGTTTACATGTGGAGATGGAGACAAGACTTCTGGCTTCTGCCTTTAGAATGGAGACGAAAGTACTTGTCTGGAAATACAATGTGTGGGCAGTGGAAGATAACGGGCTAGCTGGAGGGAGAAACGATGTCTCTGGTGAAAAGGAAGGAATGACTAAGCTGAGGATAGACCCTGAAGAACATAGAAAGACAAGTGAAGAAGCTTATATCTGATTTGGTACAGAAGAAAAGGTGATTGAATAATGCATAGTTTAGAGAAACAAAGTGGTGAGAAAAAATATATTGTCAAAGTTGTGTGGGGACTATTACTGGGCAGAACTAACATTTGTGGAGATCAAAGCAAAGGGGGTTAGAAGGACCATAAGAGGAGAGCCAGATATTTGTCTCCTCTCTAATAATCTCTTTGATTCTGTTTGATTATTTTTTTGGTAATGTTACAACTAAATCCTTCTCGGCTAAACTCTGATGATAAATTAGAATAGAACAATTGTGATATGATTATGAAACGTGACATTACTGAGGAGAATAAAAAAGAGGTGAAATGTTTTTAGGAATGTCATTAGGGTGATGAATAATTTTTCTCAGCAGTTGTGATGTCAAAGGCACCATGTGAACTGTGTGCTGCAGTTTTAGTGTGTCTGCAGAGTGAAAGGAAGACATATGGCTTACAATTTCCTGCAAGGAAATTGAGTGTTAAGGTCTGTCCTGAACTCCTGGGAGGAATCACTGAGAGAAGTCATTTGATTTCTCAAATTCATAGCATCGTATTATTGGAAAGGGCCTCCAAAGGTCAGCCAGTACAACTACTGCCCAAGGCAGAACCACCTTTATCTATGTTATTCTTGTCAAACTTGTTCTTGAAGATGTCCAGGGCTAAAGATTCATATGCTTCCCAGACAGCCCATTCTCTTGCACCCTGACCTGCTTATAAAATGGTTAGAAATGTTGGGTTTTGTGTATGTGCGTGCGTGCGTGCGTGTGTGTGTGTGTGTGTGTGTGTGTGTGTGTGTGTGTGTGTGTGTGTGTGTTACACAGTCTGTTGGTTTTTAGTAAAACATTTTGACCTGCAGTTTTGAAAGTCACTTTGTAGACTCGGTGAGATGGACTCCTTGTCAGGACCACAAGGCAGACATGTAGCTTCTGTTGCGATATATTGCTACTGAGGGTCTACTGGTTTAGTGGTCAAGTTTTAGCAGATGTACCCACGGCGCAGAATTATGGCGGAGTCCAACATCTGCATCTGGCATCATGCTGTAGCATGTTGTTACACTGCAGTTTGAGAGCTCAGTAACAACATCTGCACCCTAGCTCCCATACAAAGACCTGAGAATTTGATTTTTTTCCTGAGAACAACAAAGCTGGAGGCCCTGTCCCTGCTTTTTTAATCCAGAAAATAGGGAATCCAATGCGGTTTTGCTTGGGCTGCTGCTGCGTTCCCAGGACCTTAAATAGTCACAGAGCCAGTAATCCAGAAGATATCTTTGCAACTTGAGTCAAATAAACAATGACAAAGGTTGTATCAAACTTTTGTTATGTATCCTTGCGAGGTTCGAGTTGATTCAGTCCTCATGCTTCTTTCTGTTATATGAGCACTATTGCAACAGTTCTAAAATATCTTATTATTTTATTATTTATTCAGAAACAGTGCATCGAATTTAATAAAGTCAATAGATCCAGATGGCCCCAAGCTGCATTCCCAGCACGGAAAGAAGTTGGAGATTAATCCCTCAAATTTGTGCAGTTACTTGCCTGCTTCAGGAAAAAGGGAAAGCAAAACGGGATAAATATTAGGCTTAAATTTTAACGTAAGATGATCATGCGAGCTCCTGTGAGCTCCTTGTGTCAAGCACTCTCATTAACTGCTTGGCTCTAAAGCACCTCATGCAGTGTAGCACTGCCTTAGATGTTTTCTCCTGACTATCATATTAATAACTTCCAGCAGGAACAATAAAACTTTCTTTCTATCCCTCCACTGTGATCCAGGGCAGGCATGCCAAAGCCGAAGTACCAGCACTATATACATGTTTAATAGGTAGTTATGGTTTCTAACCATTGAAACGTCCTTCTGAAGCATGAAGAACTTGGTATGCATTTCAAACACAACTGTTCTCCACAGTTGTGGAGAACAGCAGGTCCCCACATAGTTGCCTTCAAAAACTGAGATCAGTGGAAATTCTGAAATAACAAGAGCTCCAGGACTGCACTTTGAGTGAATTTTGTATCAAGAAATGCTATGGGGACCCAAGGTAACAGGCTAAGACATGGGCTGGTACAACTGGGGCTTTCTTCCTTCCATCCGCAATACACACTGTCACCACGCTCGAGAGCTTGTGTCTGATTTCTGCTCTTCCACTGTCTTCCCATGGTTACCTGCGCAGGTCATAGCCTTTCTTTCTTCCCATCACACCTGTCTTTAAAGCAGGCAACAACTCCTCGTGGGGGAAAGAAATGTATTCCAGTAGTGAAACATTTAGTGGGGAGATGCAGTTTCCATTCTTCACTGTGGCCTATTAGGTGTCCAGAGAAGTGTGATCACTTCCCCATGCCTCATTTTACCCAAGAGTAAACAGATATATTAATGCTTACCTTTCTTTTTGCAAATCATTTTGTCACTTGCCAATGAAAGTTGGTCACAACAGCTGGATGTTGTGGTTATTATCAGTGTTAATACTAAAGATTCACACGTATTATAGGGAGGAAGAAAATAAATGTACACTCCCCCCAGATTCCAAACCCTGTCTTTAGGGGCTGGATTGTTGGGAACTGGAGGCTGTGCAGCTATTTGAATCTAGTCCCCGTACGCTCCTGGATAGAGCTGCTTTTCTTGTGCTCTCCTGCAGGCAGTTGACTTCTGTCTGCTCCCTGCGGCTGGGACAGAGTTCCTCTTTCACGTGGCCACTCAGCACTATCAGGGTATTTCAGAAGTGTATTGAGACAGTTAATCCTAGAAAATGTGATTTCACAGTTAGTAAAACATTAGACATGGTGATAAAAAGGCTTAATATGTGTTGTTTGTTTTTCTGGCAACAGAGATTTTTTTTTTATTGCACTTTTGAAGCTGAGCAAAATGAAGCCTCTCTTGGATTTTCTGAGTGATTTCATTGTGATTTTCATCTGGAAGATTATTGTTTCCTCAGACAATAAATAAATAAAAAAAAAAACCAACAAAACCAAAACCCCACAAAACCCCCCAAAAACAAACCACAAAAATAACTGTTTCTCTGAGGTTTTGACAATAACATGCACAAGCCCTAGACACGCCAGCCTTGGAGCTTGACTGAAATACACACCACAGGAAAACCGCCTCTTCAGACAAAAAGGGGTGCTTTGGTCTCTCTTTGTGTTGGTCCACAATACTATCAGATAAAGGACGTAGTTGAACAGCTGGTTCAAGACAGCCTAAATCTTCACTGCTTTCTGCCCCAGCAGCCTGCCATGCTTCAAAATCTTCCCTCCCATCAAGGAACAGAGGGGCTTGATCCAGCACCATGCCGATGCAGCCAGATCAGAGCAGCTCCCCAGGACCTCACAGCCTGGGGCAGGGACAGGGATGGGACCTGCAGTATCAAACTATGTAACCATGTTTTCCGTTTTGCAGGCAATTAAGCCAGGGCTGCTGAAGCCCAAGGCATTGTTATAAGCTGTAGCTGGTGGTGATTTACCTTAATCCAGGGGCTGTGAATTGTAGCAGTTTCGGGGTAGCTATAGGCTCAGTTTGGATACCACTGTGAGGAGGGAGGCAGAGAGCATAAACTTCAGCCACCCTTAAATTGACTGTGAAATGTGAGTCAGAGCCTTGACTTAATTCTTTATTATGGTGGAAAGATTCAAAGTGATGCGTTCACCTCTGAGCTCTTAGTAGTAAAGGCAACAAACTGGGAACTGCAAAGGCCAAGCACAGGGCAGGGGATCAGCACGTGTGCCTTGTGTTTAAAATGAAACATTCTGCTCACCGGTGAAGTGTGGTTATCTTCTACAATGCTTCCCATGTTTTCCAGCATCTCATTATTTTCCCTGAAAATGGGTAGTCAAAGCAAAGAGTCTTATGCACTACAGCTGTCAGTGCTGTGTCTGTGTGGAGGCAGAACTGGGGCAGCAGAAGTGACTGCAGGCAGAAGGGTCTGCCAGGAGCTGCGTAACACTCCTGTTGTGAGATGTCTCATTTGGGAACAAGTCAGCGTCAGCTGAAATGGGGTGGACCAAAAATAAAAACAGCAAGTAAGGAATAAAGTGGCCAGAGAAGCAGAGCTGGGCTGACAATCTGCTTCT
>NW_010403079.1:12073-29222 GCF_000710305.1 Buceros rhinoceros silvestris | reverse complement strand
TTAAAGGCATTCCTGCCCTTCCTACATTTGCACCTAAACAGGTGGATATTCTTTGTGCAACTTCAAAAGCTTCCCAAAAGTGAGGAGGGAGCAAACCTCTTCAGGCCCACTGGGAGCTAAAAATTTCAGAGAAAAAAAAATCTCTTGATCAAGGGCATCAAAGACAGAAGGCAAGTCTAAAGGAATGGGAACAGATGCATGACTGCAACCCATCACCAGGAAGATGCCGTTGGCTGCAGCCTTTGGAAATGCCGCTGCCTGAGAGCGAGCTGTAGTCTCACCTGTCCACCAAATTTCAGGGAATAACAAGAGGCCCTGGAATTTAAAGGGTTTAATCTTTTAACCTTGGACATATTTTAATCTTTGTGTTTAATAGCTGCCAGTAGGCCTGGCTCCCATTATAGGCTTATGACTAATTTGTTTTTAATCCCTTTATTCTTCTGGCTTGTATGATGTATCTAAGCAATGAGTTCCACCATTTAAGTGTGGTACAGTATTTGTGCAGACTATTCATTCTTGTGGCCTACGTATCATATTGTGAGAAATAGTTAACAGCTCATTCTCTGAGTGCAAAAAAAGCCTTTCTAGCTCTTCTTTTATCTGTCAGCTTAGGGGAAAGACATCTTCTGTAGGGTAGGAATTGTGGGGCAGTTAGGATCTTCCACCTGTATTTTCTATTCCTTTGAGATTTTTCCTATCCTTCACCTCCCTTTTATTTCTTTTGCTGTCATTCACTACCTTCAGATACAATAAATCACATTTCACCCAGGTTTTCGGTGTGTTACAACACGTTCCAGTACTCCAGACTCTGCTTTAGAGTTTTGCTTTTTTTCTCATGTTGTTTATCATCCATCCCTGCCATAAAAGCTCACAAAGTGAGTTCAGGCTGATCATCACTTTTTAACATGAGCCTCTGCTCTGGCTTGGTGCACAGCTCCTGAAAAGTCCTGCAGGCAGACATAGTTTTCAGAGGATATGGCAAAACGTGGATGATTTCATTAGTTGGCTGCTCATACCATATCAGCTTCAGATGATTTGCCAGTATATAAGTTTGCCCATCTAGTTACTGCCTATAGAGGTGTCTCTTTAATGCCCCCCACAGAAGATATCTACCTGTACCTTTGCAGAAGATGTCTTTCTCTGACATCTCATTCTTTACACCAGTGCAAACCAGTAGATTCTTGAGTCTCATTAGAAACATGTTAGCAATATATGTAAGATCAACATTTCTGTTTCAGGATAATACAAATAAAGGAAGCAAAGCTGTTGCTTTTGGTAACAGGTTGTATTTCTAAGGCAACAGAGCCTAACTGAAATCAGGCTGCTACAAATGGATACAAACCTTCTTGGGCAGTAAGGATATAAACTCAAGCACTATCCAAATGAATGTATGACTTATGAACCCAACAGACTGTACCTCTTCTCTGAGTGATGGAAATATCACTCATTATGTATGGATAGAAAGGTTGGCGGACTATTCAGAAAACATGCAATGAAAGAATAAGTGGCAGAATGCTGATCAAAGCTCAGGCCTATTAGTTTATGACAGTTATAAAAATTGAAAAATTATTTACTGTTCACAGTAATGCTTTCTGAACAAGCAGCACTGTAAGTTGTAATAAAATGTGCACCTCCTAATCAGATAAACTTCTCCTGTACATACTTCTTATGTAGCTTACACTTCTTATGTGGCTTATTTACACTTCTCTAAGTACCAAAGAAAATGCAATAACTTTCAGATAGAATGAGATATTATTTCTTGTGTCCTAAGTTGGGCGGGCCAAACAGGGAGAGAGGCGAGGCGAGTCAGACCTATGCTGCTTCTTTCACATGGGTATGGGCAGATGGCTAAGGAAGCAGATCTCTGGCAGTGCTGTCTGTCTGTCTCTGGCAGTGTGTGTACTGTCATGGTAGCCGGCAGCGCAAGCTTAAGTTGCAGGTGTGAACATACACTTGGTTTAACTGACAGATCTGTCCTATAGACCAAGCTTCAGAATAAATCCTCTTTTGTCTGTGAGTGAGTGAGGAAACTGAACTAGGTTAACATTTCTATGAAGAAATCTTCAGTGTCTGTTGAAGTCAATGGAAGTTTACTGCCTTAACTTATTTCTTAGTTGTTACTGCGTCAGCTATGGAAATCTGGAATTAGATCTTCAGCCGAACAGTCAAGGTTCTGCAGTCCTACAGCTCTTTCAGTCCTGGTATCAAAGAGGAGTAAAAAATACCTCCCAACAGAAATTCAGCCTTTGTAAAAATGGTGATGATGAAATTGAATGTGCTTGGAACAGCACCTTGGAAAAAAGCTTCAAGTTACTGTGAGGAAAATTAATGTAGTCTGGCCCACTGGTACATTAATTGCAGTGTGATTGCTCTGGTGTCCCTGTCCTTCCAAATATTTAGCCACGGAAATTTTTTGCCATATGAATGCACTTCTGGGGAGTGGCAAGTCACTCTGTGAGGTGCTTCATGATCATTACCCAGGTACACACACTTCTCATAGGGGACCTGGCAATTTGATGTTAACGTGCTTAATGAAAAAGGGACATCTTAACTTATGTTCACTGAAAGGGCACTAAAAGCACGAACACAGGCCCACTGTTGTAAGGTAACTGGCGTACACCAACTCGTTACTCTATGAGAGGGATTTGTATTTCTATAGCAGTGTTTTACAAACTGGTTTCTGAAAACTAGAGTCCTCTCTGACCGAGAGCAACAGTACTCTGCAGTAGACAATTCCGCACATCTCCTCTGTATGAATATATAGGAGTTTTTCCTAATGACCAGAGGGAGTCTCATTTTGTCCTTGCTTGCTGGCTGGAAGTTCAGTAGGGGAATTGTTACTCTTTGCCTTGAAGTGTTTATGGGTCTGTTATGTGACTGGCTTTATGGTTACCATGTCAAAGGTATTCGGTGATCGCTCTCTGGCTGGCCAACTGCAAAAGCCTCACGGGCTCCTTATTTGCATGATTTCTTGAAAAAAATGTGAAATATTTGTGGCTGATCGCCAAAGCTGTTAGAAAATGGCCGTCTCTGTATGTAGTGGACATAATTGCAGAAAGTTGGTAACACAAGTGTGGACAAGCCGGGGAATTAGGCACACAGAGCCACCAGGTGCTTAAATGTCGATTTCTTGCCAGCATCAAGGGAATGTCAGAGCAGATGCTTTATACCTAGGGTGGAGGACTGCACATCTACCTAGTGTCTGTCCTTCCTGGTTGGGGAATGGACCATTCGCCATTGGTGGGGAAAATGAGAAGGCAGTGGTACTGAGAGAGCGCACGCTGTCCAAACCCCGTTAGAAGGAGGTATCTCAGGGGAAATGGTTGCAGTAAATCAGGTTTGTGCTGGGAACGTCAGGCAGTTAATCAGGTCACTGCTTACTGAATGTATTTACTGTGATTTCCAAAGGAGAAGAGAAGGCTTTTACTAACATCAATGCAAATTTCTGCTGTAAGATAAGGGAGGCAGCCACGGATTGGAACAGTTTTTCCTTCTTTCTCTCCTCCATCTTAAACCTGCACTCTGCTTTCTTGAAACCCCTCTTCTACCACTGGCACTTCCACTGGCTTACATCATGCCCAGCCTGATAAACCTTTGTTTTACTGCTTAGCATAATACCAGCCTTAAACACAGAAGGCTTTAAGTAACCTCGGAAGTCACAAGCCAGATGCTAGATTTAACTGCTCTGCTTTTATGTGTTGCTTTTTTCTCAGCATCTCTGGGCTGAAGTGTTTTCATTAAGGGCATGATGTCTGCTCTGTTCAAATGCAGGCATGAAATTAATTAGCAACATCTTTACATGTGTTTAAAGACAGATCATGAAGTCTTGATCCAAAGATCACAGGGAAAATCCCCATCTTTTCTCTTTTTCTCTCTTATCTTTCTAGCTATACAGCAAAAGGAACAAGGAAAATGCAAGGGAGATACGCTGGAGGGTGATGAGACAAAGTATGTGTTGAAACTTTTCCTTTTGGAGACATGAATTCAAAGCATGGAAGGGGCTAAGACCCTGACCTACACAAAGCCTCCAGACACTCGAAAGCACTTCCTTGTCTGGTTGCAATAGGTGTCTTTTGAAACTATTGCCCCATTTTTAGAGTTTCTCAGCACCAAGACTGTCTGAACATTGAACCCGGTGGCAATGAAGACAAAACATATCACAGCTTAGTGCTTACAAGGAGACAAACGGCCAAACAGATTCCATTACCAGATGCTGACCTCTTTGCTTTTTTTATCAGCAATCACCTGCTTTTATACACTCAGTGATTAATGTAGGCCATCCCCAATCCTCAGGCAGAAGTTGTTGACTAGATTAATATTAAACACTTTTGTCTTATTAACATAATAATTTTGGTTTTGCCTAATTAAGATCTTTAAGGGAGTTTTTCCTTCTCCATATGGCAGCCCTGAGAGCTCAGTAGTTATTGATCAGCCCTTCACCACAAATCCTAATGGAACCACAGGATCATGTGGTACAGCTCTGATCTGCGGCTGCATTGCTAATGAATGCACTCCAAGCAAATGAGATTAGCTTCGGTTTTATGTAGCTCATACAGAAGCTTCAAAAATATATGAAATAGGAGTCCTCCTGATAATTTTGACATTATTAGAGATAAGAGTCTCATCGTGGCCTGGGGTAGCATCCTAATTTTATTTGAAAGCTGCCAGTGTAAACCTGTGGCTCTCTTCTGAATTAGCACACCAGTTTTGTTGTGTTCTGCAGCAAGAAGAAATCAGAAAGAGATAGAGGACAACGATAGCACCTCAGCCCCAGGGGATGGGGCAATGGAGATAACAGCAAATAATGATCAAAATGTCTGTGTTAAAGCTCAGCCCTGAAAAAGTTTACATTGCCTGTTCAGTTTCTGTCTTTGTAAAATAAAATACTGTCCACTTCCAAAGGACCTCATGAAGCTCAGAGAAGTAACATGTTTTTGTTCTGCTTCTGGGTGGAGGGGCAAGAATAGAAACATCTTGACTTCTGTTAGCAGAAAAGGAGAGAGGAAAAGGGGAGCATTGCAACTAGTCTTTCTAAGTCCCTGTGGGAGTACTTCTGAAGTTGTAGGTACTCAAAAGGAAACTTTAATTACATTTTCTGTTTGAGTGCGATGAGATGAAGACCAACTGCTCTGCAGATAGAGTATGAGAGCCAAAGAAACAAAGTTTGTCTCTATATGGTTGAGAAAAGGCATCTTGGGATTGACCCCTGTGATAACTAAACCAACTTCCTCACGCCCCAGATCTGGATATTGAAGTTTGACAAACATTTCTGACAATGAGGGTTGAGTTATGAAACCTATCTAGTGTGGTGGCAGTTCATAATCCTCTTGAGACTGTATATGATCTCAGTGCCTGTGTCAAGAGATTGCATTGTCAATGCACATTTTCTTCAACCAGCGATGATTCAGGTCTTCATATTTTACACTGCTACATTTCTAGGAAGCTACAAGGCCAAAAAATCCTTAATGATTACCAGGTCTTTGGATAATGTGGTAATAAAGATATATTAGTTGTCAGGAAAAGTGTCAGTAATTGACTGGAGTGATGCAGCACGAATCGGACGATAGTTTATTTTTAGGTAAGACGTTTTCATCCCTCTTAGCAATGTTTCACACTTGTTCTCAGAACCCTGAAACTCTAAAGAGGACCATTTTAGAAATTAAAAATGTATGGCATGAGGCTATTTGATGCTACCATTAAGGCACTTCACTGCTGTATTCCTGGATCATCAGGGGAGGAGGAGGAGGGGTGTCCTTCAAATAAGCAGCAAGATGCACGTTGCACAGCTGCATGAAGGGAGACTGAGTGCATTTTGCTTGGGAAAAAAGAGGTAGTGGTGGCCAGCAAGAACTGCCTTATGTAACAGAAGTGGCAAACAGCCGGTGGCTGTGCAATCAAGAGGGAGAGAAGCCTCTGGACATGACATATCAAAACACTTAGGCTATTTTGCCACTGGATCCCAGGGGCAGTGAGGGCATCCCACCACATACGTGTTATTTGCTTTAAGTGTTTATCCCTTCTTTTAGATGACTATCGTGCTTTGCTTTTCCAGTCACATCAGTTTGACCATGTCCTGATATTGCACAATCTCTAACTGCCTGTGCGGCTTTTCTCTGATTTCTGAGTCGTACCTGAAGAATAGAGTTGGAAAAGTCAAGGGCTGGGTTAATAATACACTGCTGTTCTACAGGTCTGGTCAGTGCTTCCTTTAAATTCCTATTGGCTAAAGGATTCAAAGCCAGACGGCTGAAACTGGTCTGCTAAGTCTGCGTTTAAGGACTGAAATGTAAGTGCCCTCACTTGTGAGAAATAATGGACACCCACAGAAATTCCCCATTCCTCTATGGACACATTTGGAGAATTCTCATATAAAAGCTGCAATATTAATACCCAGCTCTTCCAGCTGGTTAACCCTGAGAGCTTGACTAATGCTAAAGGTCTGAACTCCGTGGCTCCTCTGCTGGGTACCTATGTTTATCACAGGTGAGCTGGAGCATGGGACAAGAGGAGATCAGGACAAAATTCATGCCCTGAATCACTAATAGAACTGGAAGAAAAACACAGCTGTAATCAGTCCATTTTCTGTTCTAACCCTTTGTGGTAAAGCTTGGTTGATTATGAATCATTGGTGCTCCTTATTGCCATTATTTTACTCTCTCTATTTCTGCAAAAGCTACCACATTCATTCTTAGCCTGGTTGTCTAAAGGGACAGATATCAGAGATCCCAGTGTGAATCAGGGTAAATAGCCTTTATTTGTCTGTGGGTGCTGGAGCACCTTCTGGAAGAAGCTCTGAACCTGTGTTGTAACTGATGGCAATGGACCAGCTTCACTCAGGCTTTTGTAAATGCTCCTCAAGACTGCACCCAGGGAAATCAAGCTTTGGCAAGTACTTCTTTCTGTTAACATCACAGTCTGGTATCAGGGGCATTCACAAACTAGTATGCGGGGGTTTCACTGAAGCTCTCTGACTGTTTGGCCATTTCCAAGAACAGCTTCAAATGAAAGTAGATGAAGTTTGTCATGAAAGAGGGACACTAGTAGTCAAGAAAAGTATCTCTGCTGTAAGTCTACAAACGAAGGAAGGGAGGGAGGGAGGGAGGGAGGGAGGAAGATTCTGATTTCTAGAACATAAAAAATATTTTGGGTTTTAAGAACTGACTCACATTACTTTTTGAATGAGGAATAGCTCACTGTGGTATCATACAAAGATCCATCTCTTCCCAACTCAGTGTTTCCACATGCTGTTTCATCCAGAGCTCCTTAACGGCTCACAGTGATATTGCCTATTGCCCGTTTTTGCACCCCCTGCTTGGGCTGGCTTAACTCCACAAGAAACTCTTCTTTTGTTTTAATTTGGCCTTGAGATTTGAAGCTGAAATAGCTTCAGCACATTCATCCTGCAGCTGCAGGACAGAAGAAGCTGCATTTCCTATGACACTTGTGATACAGTACCTACCCCAGGCATGAAGCACTGAATCACGGGAGGGCAGCAGGAAGGTGAGCACTGAGACTGCAGAGTTGTTAGCACTGCTGTGACAAGCAGGTCATACTTAGTTGAGTAACCTGTTTGTTTCCACTCTTCCTGAGCAAGAGGTCGAGAGAAGTTCAGTGTAATCAACTGTTAAGTGATACATGGGACAGAAAAGTATGAGGCAGTGTTTAAAATTGGTAAAAATAATAATTTTCCTACCAGAGAGGGAGCTATTAGAACCAGCTTTTTTTAGGAATATTTCTGTAATAAAATGTTGTGACTCTATAAAAGAGTGTAAAACTGTCTGAATAAAACCCAAGGAATAGATTTCTTCAGCCCAGGAGCCACAAGGGACAGGAGCACCAAGCATTGCTCATAGCTCTTTTACCTCGGGCTCATGCGTGTGTGGCAAGCTGCGTTCCCACAAATGCCTGATCCGCTATTGCCCAGTGGCTGAAATGGCGTTTTAGGAGTCCCAGTGGGGAGCTACCCCTCCTGTAGCATTTGTGTGAGAAATGCTGGAGTGCCTTTATAGGGCATGTAATGTCACTCTACACGCTGCTCTGCATTTGCTCGTTCTGGCCGCAGCTATATATACCACAGTTATATATATGAATACACCACACACATATATATGTGGTAATAATGTTAGTGACTGTAATGCCATGACTGAGAATGGTCCTCGGCATGGGTTTCTCGAGATGCAAAGTTTTTCATACCCCGAGGCCATCGTTCCTGAGTGGAATGAGAAGGGTCAGAGCCACAAAACTCAGAGCAGTTGGGCTGGGCCGATACTGCAACCAAAATGGATGCAAGGGGGAACGCAGAGAACCTCAGGGCATGAGGCGTCCTACCAGTGCCTTGCCCCTGGATCTGTCGAGAAAGGCAGCAAGCGTGCCAGAAAGAACAGCACGGGACACTGACCCAAAACCTACTAACTACCTAACTAGCTAACTAGCTACTACAATTCCAGCAGCAGCAGAGCTGTGCTTGGCTAGTTGGAGCCATATGTTTATATTTTAATTTAGAGCCAAAATGAATGTTTGAATGAAGGTGGGTTTGGGGTTTTTTTGGTGGGATTTTTGGGGTTTTTTGGGGGTTTTGGGTTGGGTTTTTTTTTTTTTTGAGGGATGCTCTTAAACACCACTCATGTCCTTGAACTTTCTCAAAATGCTGGTGTTTACTCATGAGCACAGCTCTATTGTTCTTGTTGGGAGGTGGTTTAATGTCTAATTTCTTAGAGGTCTCATTTCTAAATCGTTTCTTTTCCCTCCCATACATTATCAATCATCTCCTAAGCTAGTTTATCTACTCTAAAGCACCAGAAAATAAAAATAAATATTTAAAAAATGATCAATTGAAATGACAATTGGAGTAATCATATTTCAAGCATAACAAAGGTTGAAAAAAGGCTTGCCATCATTTAAGGTGGACATTAACTCTTGTCCATGTATCAACTGCTCTTTTTAGTTACAAAATTTGTCTATTATATTAGGTTTTGGATTTGTAAGGAGAGTACAGATTCTAAAATAACCTCCCTCTCTCCAAAAGCTTGTATTTCAGACACAACGTTTTATTGTTATTGTTTAGTGGGATAAATTTCTAGCTAAAATTTATGCAGTGTTTTAGAAATCTCAGAAGATGTTTTCTATGTCCTGATGTCCCCTGATCATTGGAAAATAGGCACATAATGTAGTTCTGGGAATACAGAAACCTTGTCATCTGAAACCAGACTTGAACTCCACCTTGTCTAGAACCCTGCCTCTGACACCAGTCTGTAGGAAGTGCTTCAGAGGGAAGCCAATAACTTCGCAGAAAATAGGCTGGTTTACTTCCCCATACTTGCCTCTGATCACGGGAGATACACTTAAGTTCTGATGGTCAAGGTTTTAAAATCCTTGCACATGAAGCACTCTCAGGATGGAGGAGGTAGATGGCAAGGAAGGAAGGAAGTTACAAAGCTCACGGGATTCCTATGTGGGGGAATAGGACTCCATGTAGGGAAGCTGCTGGGGAAGCAGACGGGGTACAGACATCAAGGCTTTCCACTGATTACACATGGACACTGGAGGAGAACGATAAATGAATCAGTTCAGGTGACACTGGCCTTTGGTAGGCCCACAGATCAGACCTTCAGGGCTCCACCTCAGGACCTGTCCTCCATACAATACAATCATTTCCACCCAGACATCAAACCGAATCAAAGTCATATATTGTATTTGGTATTAATAATGAAAACCTTTGTACATCAAGACTGTGTTCAGCTGGCAGTACTGATCAGGTTCAGATCACCATCTGTTTGTTTCAAAGCTATTTTGAACCCATATATTTCAGGAATACCGAAATGGCAAACAAGTCATAGTTTCAAAACACTCAGAATAACTCCAGACATTTCATGAATATCTTTCATTTAAAGAAATTAATAGAATGAATTAATTAGGAGGGAGTCTATTTATGTTCAAAGCACTTGAAATCATTCTCTGAAACTGTGTTTGAAGGATATCTCATACATTCTTTGTTTTCTTCTCCCTCGCTTTTTTAGTAACTCAGCAAGCTCTAAACCTGAAGATACTAGGAATAGCAGTACGCAGGTTTAACAGATGTTCCCTGGGAACTATTAATGTTCAATTCCCCTACCCCTGGAAAATACAATAGTGTTAAACCCTGTCCAGTGGAGTCTGAGCTCATGACCACCCCTGTACCATGAGTACATGACTGCATGGTGGCAGGGTCTGTGCCTGTTCTCACTGCGTAGTTAATGTTGAATTATTTGAGATACTTTCTGCTCTATGGCTGAGCTAATACTCAGCCATATGCACACACCACAGACAGGAAAGCAAGAACCAGGTGAGGGTGTGACTAGTGTAAAGTGTCACTGGGCTTGGGATTAGACTGGACATCATCCATGCTGGGACAGGAAATAAGACACAGGATGATTTTTCTGAGATTTATAAATTTCTGGTGGGGATTGATCCACACTACCCAGGTTAAGAGCTACCAATGCAACAAAGATGTTAAAAGGCTGAACAGAGTCCTGCAGTGGGGCCCTGGGGTGATCAGGGCCAAAAGCATGAGGATTAATCCTCTATGAGACCAAGCACTGAAGCAGGGGCTCAGAGACGTTGCAGACTCTGCATCCTTGGAGATATTCAAAACCTACCTGGATGAAGGTAGGGAGCCTGGAAGAAGGCTCCCTTCGTGCAGAGGGTTGGATCAGATGATTTTGCCCTTCCAAACCTGAATTTTCTATAGACTTCTCTTCTTGACCCTGAGAGACAAATTAAGGACACCTTGGATTATAAACTGCCAAGAAACACAGAAAGGGTCCCATGGGATTTGAATCTACACAGTATAGTCTAAACCACCCGAATCCTTCTAGCATGAAAATTCCAAGAGAAATTGCCAAGGGGGAAATAACTGTCTGAGAAAATGTATCCTTTAGCTCATACATCTCAGAGCAGTAATTTGTGAAGAAGTCAAGGCCCATTATTGCTTGGGACTTTGTTGTGCTAGGTGCTCAGCACTTGATCCTGCTCTCAGAATCACTTCAGCCTGAGCCTTAGTCAGGGAGTGTGATAATTGGCATGCTAGAAATTATGCATTTGCAAATGTGCTTTGTCAAACGAGAGTGACAGTGCTCAGCACCAGCCAGAGTTGAGCCCCTGCCTAAACTTACTTTTGTGGCAGAGATTTCTTAAGCTTAAAACCCAAGGTCTCTCAGAGGCAGAGATATTTAGGGTTTTTTTAAATTGTGGAAGTATTTACAGAGGTTTGTCTTGGGGAATCACAGTGTCCTGATTTTTTTTTGGGGGGGGGCATCTTGTATCTTTGACTTTGAAAATAACATTTGAGAGTATTCACACCAAATTTGCCTCCCTTTAAGGTGCCACAGGAATGGTTGTCAGGCAGAGGTGCAAAGGATTTGACACGAGTGTGTAAGAGGAAACATCAAGCAAACTATTTTTTGAGAGAAAAATGTTTGCCTTTATTTATTTCTTCTGCTGGGGTTTGCCATGAAGAGCAGTGAAAAGAGCCAAAATTTTCCATAGCTGAGTTCCATTTCCATTTCCATTTGCAAGAGTAGAGAAAGAAGGGGCAGAGAAGTTTTAAACCTGAACTATGCAGAGAAACATATTTCCGTACTGAAGGATATGTCAATGCCTTTATACTTGTTTGCTCCTCAATATGAAACAAGCCTGTGTTTTAAAATTGCAAAAGTCCTGCAAAATGTTGATTCACAAATTCTGAAAAGGATTTTCCCCACAGTTCCTATGAAAATAAACATGCTGTTTGGAAGTGCCAGTATTGCAAAATATTGATTCACAAGGAAGTACTTAATTCTGAAAGTCCTCATCAGAAAATATAAATTATTCTTGTATTCCCTGGGAAGAAGAACTCTCCTACTTAATTGATTCCTCTGTCAGGCTCCCCCTTCCTCCTTTTCCACACTGTGTCATTGAAGAAATAAAGTTAATTGAAAGTCAGTGGCCAGATCCACTTATTACAGATCATACACAGCAAATCACTACAACACAACCAACACGCAGAGGGGCTGGGGAACTTGTCCCTCTCGTATGCTTCTGTGCTCCTCACAGCTGCTGACTCTTGAGTGCATAGACAACTTCCAGCTCAACAGTCCAAATAATAACTTCCTGAATGATGAGCATTTCAAACTTGAGCTCTTATTTACTTCTTATTTTGCTTCCAGTGAGTCATTAGGAGTCTATCAATGGATGCAACAGGTCCTGGAATCAAAATAATGTACAAATTCTTTCTGCAAATGTGTTGAATCTTTGTGTCAGGCTGGAGATTTCTTTGTAATTTGCCAGCAGGATTCTCAGATTGGGGAGCAGGGTAAGTGTACAGCATGGATTGCAACAAGTGAAGGTTATAGGGTGGCCGTCTGTTTACGTGGTTTTAACTCCAGCTCTTAGTTTGACCACATCATTGCTAACAAGCCATTTCCCTGCACCAGGAGTTTATTACATTTGTTTCATTATTTCTTTCATTTCCGGAAATATAAACGGACATTTTCCCCGCACTTAGGATACTGTTGTGCCATCCTACAAATAAGAAATATCTTCTGTGACTGTGCTTATAGACAGAATAATTGATGTTTATCTAGTTTTCAGAAGAATGTGCAGTTCCTCTTCTACGGCATAAAGGTCATTATAAAGCACGCTTAATTTGTGCCTTTTCTAGGAATCACAACTGTTATGGAACACCTGAATCACTGTTGCAGTGAGTGTATCACTGGTGATAACTTAAATCTGAGAGAGGGACTGATCCACAAATAGTTTATGAAAAATTAATTTGATGGCTTGCGTAATGTTGGCTCTAGCTCTGCTTTCTTTCCTAGTCCTGCTTCCTTTGAAGTTTTGTCACTGTCTTCTTCAATCTCAAGATCAGATACTTCTTCTGCGTAATTGTTGCTGTTCAGGACAGCACTGTGGTTGACCTGCTTCCTTGATCAAGATTTCCTGTTGACCTGTGCAATCAGTTTGATTCATCTGTTATATTGCTGAACATCTACAGCTCAGCCATGCAGCAGGAAAACTTCACGGTTTGTTTGGTTGGTTTGTTCTTTTCCATTTTGCGAGTGTGGCATGTGTTTTGCTTTTTTAACGTCCTGAAACAGTTAGAAAGGATTTTATGCTTCACATCTTTTATTCTTACACTATGCCATCATGACCCCCCAAGAAAATCCCTAAGTATGTTAATAACAGTTGACAAAACATACATCACTTTTATTTATCATTAGTCACATCCAAATCACATAGGTACTAGAAGTCTGATTTTCTTTACAGCTTTTTTCTCCCAGTCACAGAGAGCAGGTTCACATTTATCAGACCCCTCCCAACATTGCTCTGCTGTTTTCCAGTTTCACCAGTTTATGACAGAACACATACATTAGCGTGATTGTTTCCTTCTTCCTACTTTCCTTCCTCTGAAAGTATTCCTTCTTTGGATACTTCTGATTATTATTGTTATTATTAATATTCACATTGCTCTTCTGAGGCATAATAAGGCACGTAAGTGTGTGTGCGTAATAATTTTTGAACCACTGCCCAATTTCAGTCAAATTGGTGAGAAGTGACAAGGTAGCGAGAATAATGAAACGCTGCGGAAGCAGGCACCAAGCTGGAGGTTGTAATTGTCCCATATGAGTTAAAGGCTGCAGCCTGAGGTTCCGTGGTATTGAGTATCAGAGATCCCAAACTGAAGAGGTGCCAAACTGAGAGGAAGAGAGTAGTGGCCTTTTCTGTACTCCTACCAGAGGAAGTCCAGGCATCAGGGTTTGTTCTTTCTTTAAGACCAAGCCAGGCACGTGCAAGACAGGATGGGAAATGAAACTCCAGTGCGCACAGAATTGTGTTGCTGCACAGTTACCACATAGAGTGATGCACAGAGCAGGACCACCACTTCATTACGTTTGCCGCTGTTCAGTCACCTGTGCTGATGAGGGGAGCCCGTAGTACAAGTAGTTACGACAGATGTGGGAGATAGAGCTATAGGTGGTAGTAGGAACACGGAGGCTAAACGTGACTATTCCGCAAATTGTCTCAGTCTAGGAATCTACATTCTCTAACTTTTGTTGATGCATTTTCAAAAAGAATTTAGATTATCTTGCTCCACTGATTTAAGGTATTTTGAGGATCTGAGTCATCCCAGGTACGTCACCTAAAGTCACATGTAAAGAGCCTGTTAAGAGCTGGGACCAAATATCCCGAGACTCGATTAGCCACAGGACTATGTGCCTTTTTGTATATTCCCTCTCCTGCGGTCAGTACAGCATCACACACTCCCCTGTTATATTTGGCTGGTGGAAAAGTTGTCATCTAATCTGCTGGGGCTATTGCTTTGTCTCTCATATTTCAAACATCCCAAACTACAAAGCTAAAGGGAAAAAAAAATGTCTTCAACTCATAATTTATCTTTTCTGCTCTCACAGCCACTGAATCTGTCACTGCAGAATTTGTTTTCAAAGGGAGTCCAGGGAAAAATCCCTCTTGATTGCTAAACTTCTCTGGTTCTTCTCTTATTAGTTGCAATTAAACACATGAATTGCTCAGATGACTGTAGTTCATCAAAGATCATCATAAAGCACCTTTCTAAGGCACTTCAATTTTTAGTGATAGCTTTTCCCCTTTTAGGGATAGCATGATGACACCATAGGATGAACTTGCCAAAATTTTTTTTCTGGAGGATGTAATAAATCCATGTAGTAAACATCAGCTCAAGTAATAGTGAAAGCAAAGGCTTTACAGAGATTTGCTCTAAGTAGGTGTGTCCTCATCCTTGTGGATGTTTTGTTTCTACAGCTATCATATTTCACTGCTAGCACGTTGTAATCTGAATGCTTTGGAGACAATAAAGCCAACAGTCATGCTCATTGCTTCCAAATAGTTCACAAATTGTTCAATCCATTTTGCCGTTTCCTTGGAAAATCAATTCCATGTCTCTATTTCAGCTCTGGTGAGCACAAAGACAACTGTCAGGAAAAGTCCTGGTGTGCCAGGGTATTCTGTGGCCAAGAGAGATTAGCACCTGTCAGAAATACCGTGACTTTCCAGCCTTAAGCTTTATGTATGAACACACCTAGCAAAAGAAACGCAAGTATTTCTTCACCTTCGAGGAGAAAGGCTTTATGAAAACAGAATGTGGTTCCTTGCTTGCAAGTTTGTGGTTAAAACAGAAACTATGGAATGCACCCTCTTGGTGTGTTTTTTTGATTTTGTGTTATTAATAGTAAGAAATAATTTCCTCTGGGTTATGATACAGTGACTCATGCCAGTTCCTACAGCAACGGTACACAGGAAATTACACAACTAGCACTTGACATCTTTTTGTCACCTGAAGAACCAGGCTACAAATTACTTGGCTGGAATGGGCTTGGCATAATTCCTCACAAATATGCAAAATCTTTTTTTTTTTTTTAGCTTCCACAAGGGATTTAAATTGTTTGTCAAATCTTTAAGGCAAATAGAGAAGCAAAAGAGCATTTTCAGAAATGTTTTTCTCCATCATTGCGAATGGTGAGACGTCTACAAATGTTAAGCAAGTTTCAAACCGATATACAACATTTTAGAGATGAACTGGTTAGCATTAAGCTTAGGCAGTGCACCTCCTGTGCTTTCACGCTGAAAACCTTCTCTATCCAAGTGCAGCTTTTGCTAAGATTTCCAGCTGAAGAAAGAATCATTTGTCTGTTTTTGTACAACCACCTAAACTCCTCCACCAGCTTTCTTTTTAAGTACTCTGGCTTTACAAAGCAGGGAGAAAAGCCTGCATGTCAGACTAAAAACCCCAGCAAATAGGTGGCAAACTGTGACCCTCTGCTCCAGCCATGCTTTGAGGTATGACAGGAACTCAAAACAGGAAACTGTGATCCACAGTTAAATTCCAGCTTCAAGAGGAATGATATATTCTTTATGGATTGGGAGTTGAAAGAGTGAAACACTTAGGCAGTGTGCGACTGAGTTGCAACGTGCTGCAATGTTCAAAACTGCAAAGTCACAGCAGGAGTAGGGAAGAGTTGCAGAGGACCTTGAGTTTCACAGCAGACCATCTGTGCTTCTGTCCAGGAGAGGACAGCAGCTCACAGTGCTACAGCACAGCCGGCTGTGTTGACCGTTGTGCAGCAACATCACAGGCACAGGCAGAGATGTAGTGGAGCAGGAAGTGGAGAGGGACAAGCAGAGGATGGACCAGCTTTAGATCCATCCTCATGGCTCCACCGCCCTGGGCATCACTTCAGACACACAGGGAAGGCTGTAAGGCTTGGCAGACTTCTTTCCAGCTCCCGTTTCAGTGGTGATGGAGTCTGTTTCAGCGGGCATCTATTTACGTTGTAAACATAAACCTTGTTTTGAAATGTTTATTTTCACTTTTGTGGGCTGTAAAAGCCTTCTGTTTTTCTTCTGCTTTTCAAATTTAGATCTGTTTTTGAATGGAAATGTGGCTTCAAAATGATAAGTCAAGAGCTTGATTTTGACAGCTGTTAAAATGAAACGCCCCATCATGTCAGTTTGTTAAACTTGGAAACAAAACTTCAGTGTATCTAAAATCTTTCCGTTTTTTTCAGCAGAGGCAAACAAACAAACACTACTCTCAGAATAGTAGATACAAATCCGCAAGGACTTTCACTCACGTAAAGCTGCATTTCACTCCCAGTGCAACTCCTTTCTTCATTCAGTTTGGTGGTTAAAAAGAAAAAAAATAATCCCGTCCTGAGGGAATGACAGCGATGATGCTTGCAGGCTGGGACAGGGACTTAGGAGGTGACCACACTTCCAGTCTTTTTCCATTTCTCATGGGACTTTGGTGATGGGATTCTAGCCACTGAGTTGAAGGCACTGGAGATATCCTTGAAGTAAAAGTAGCCTGATGTTCAGAAATACCCAATGCTTGTCACTTTTACTGACTGCAGTGAAACTTCACTAAACTGGAAGAAGGGACAGTTTGGTGTAGGTGCTTGGCCAACTAGCACTCAGGTTACTTTATACACTGCATATCAGCTCTAAGCTATAACTCCTGTTATTAATACCTACTACCGTATCTATAAACAGTCATGCAAGCATACTTTGGAAAAGGAGGCAGCGTCTCAGAAAAGATTATGACGTTTTCACACACATTGAAAAATTACTACTTAACTGCGTGTGTGCGGCTCCTGCT
>NW_010403079.1:1549-11958 GCF_000710305.1 Buceros rhinoceros silvestris | reverse complement strand
GCTGAACTCAGGACCACCAAAGCAAATACTTGTGGAAATCTGACATGAAGGCAGTCATGTTAGAATGTGCTTTCTAAAGCCAGATTTAACAGTTATCTCTTGTTTTTCTTAATTTGTATTACCTAATTGCTTTTCAAATCTAAATTAATAGAGACAGAGCTCCTCTGAGACTCCAGGAGCGTGCTGGGAGTGTGTTATGTTACATCTGTTCACTTCACTTTGAATTGCATCAGATTTTGGAGTGTAACAGACTGTTAATGGGTGCTGCCACACACAGTTTGACACAATCATATCTCTACATTCTGAATTTGCAACCCTGATTCTGTCCCCACTGGAGCCATGAGAAGAGTTTCAGCCCTTTGTAAAGGGCTTCTCTTAAATCTGTGCATTATGGAAGAGCTTTCTGAGGCTGCACTATTGCACAGCTGCCTTTGGACAAGATTTTTTTGGGGGGGGGGGGGGCATCATAGGCCTGTTTCAAAGCTGTCAAAGTCAACAGTCTATGAATCCATTCATTTCACACCACCAAATCCCTGAGTGCTAGTGAAAGAGCCTGTTTGCATCACTGAATTCAAAGGGAATATCACTAACGAACAGCATAACAACGCGTATGATCCCAATGTGTAGGAACAATCACAAGAATTCATGAGAAATCTCAGTGAGGAACAGGGCTAGAACAGTGACTGTGGAATAAAACTGAGAGGAAGAAACAGGAAATGTTGGGTCCGTACCCAGAATACAGGTGATGTGAGGCAAAGCACAGTCTATTCCACAGGAAAAAGAGAAAGCAGATGGTTCACAGCTATTGCAGCTACTGCAACTGTTCCTGCAAGTGAGAGTCACTTTGGCAAAGTTGCCTCCAGGATCTCAGGTGAAGAGCGATAGAATGAGGAGAAAGATGGCAGGAAAGGATCACAGGACTCTTCAGTCCCTCAGGTAAGGAAAGGTCTCCTCTGCTTTAATCATTTGATGCTACCTCTCCGCTTTCCAGTGACCTAGAAGTCTTTGCTCGCTGAAGACATGCATGGGTAAAACAGAATCCAGGTTGGAAAGGGGACCTCTAAATTGTATTTAGAAAGTGAATCAGCTACTTGAAGGAGGTGAAAGTTATCACTGGATCAGTCCATTCTGGAGAACATTGACCTAGTGATGTAGATTTCCAGGGTGAGCTACTTGCCTTCATCAGAGGAATGTTCATTCACGCTGGGAACCCTGCTAGTAATCTGTGAAGCCTTGAACTTGCATTTGATTCTTATGTAGTGAACTAAATTCTTGCCTTCAGCACCATTAATTTCAGACTTGAGTTAGTCAGTGGAGTTGTGCTGAACTACAGCTAATGGGAATGAGAGGCAAATCTGATCTAGCATCTCATGTGGAAACTGGCAATATAGATTGATTGAGACATTATTTTAGAAATACTTCATAGTCAATACCATGACTTCAAAGCGCAATGTCATCTCAAGTCTCCTGGCATGGATACATGACATTTATTAATAGATGTGCTGGAAGACTGGCATCCAGTTGATGTCATCAGCCAAATTACTTCTCCATTACCTATTGATTACTGTTCTGCCTGGCAAAGGGTACGTGCTTACTTTTCATACCAATGGGAAATAGAAAAGTTCAATAGCTGACCACTTTAGGTAATTAGCCAGTTCTTGAAATGCTTAATCTATAGCCAGATAGAAACTGTGGCTTTTCCAGCACCCCATAATCTGTATTCTCAGCAGAAGAGTCCCAGAGAACATTGGTTTTGGGTTCCTCACATTTCCCTGGATCTTTTCCCTTAGATAATAGGTTTAATTCATGGCCCTTTCCTGATTTTCCACAGGTGGAGCACCGTTAATCAAAGGATGACATTATTATGCCTGATCCACGAGACAGATAAGAGAGAATCATTAGTAAGGTTTATGAAAAACTTTGGCTCATCAGGTTTCCACAAAAAAAAAAAAAAAAGAAAAAAAAATCACAGTTATTTAAATAGAAATGCTTGTAAAAATGTGTCAGTTTTCACAGAATGTGACAGGGAAAAAACAAAGTGATTTTTTTTCCTCATTTTGCTTTGATAAAACAAAAATGCTTTGTTCTGACTATATTGTCTGGATTCATTTTGCCTAGACTGCTCTATCACATATCAATATATATTTTTGACAGCATTGCAAAAGCATCACGTAATTTGAGATATTATTACCTTATCTTTGCAAAACATATTGGCACTGCTGAAATTAAATGCTTCTGTAGTCTTGAAATCAAACAGTAGATTGCTGTGTTTGAAAAGTGGTTTTGTTTCATTTTGTTTTCCCACTTTTCATGAAGCCACCTAAAATGACCGCTGATGTTATAGTGTGTTCTGGAGACAGAATAGTATAATCTATTTCCTAGTTACATTTGAAAGCACAGTTAGAAGATCCAGACTGGTTCTTGTTCTCAAAGAGCTGATCCTTTCATATGGAAAAAAATAGCACAACTTCCCTTCCTGTGAAATAAGCCTGGAGTTGTTGCTTCTATGTAGAGGTGATGTGGAAGTGATTGTTTATTGACTTTCTCATTAAACCTGAGGTGAGATAAACATAGTGCTGAATAGGAGCCCTAAAGAGCAGCTCATCAGGGTGGGACTGTGATAGGTAAGTTTTCAGGGTGCATTGAAGAAAGGATGGAGAATGACCAAGTACCCTTAGAATGACGATGGATGGTTTCTCTACTAATGTTGACAAAAAGGGGAAATGTCATATCCAGAGTCTTGTGAGACACTGCTAAAGATGCAAAAAATCTCACTGGGCAGCTGTGACTAAACTCAAGACCTTCTGATCCCTCTGTGAAGGTCGAGGAGGGTGAACTGGGATGGACAGTAGCACTGGGGTGGAAAGAGAAAACTGAAATTCATGGGAAACCTGATGACTGTCAGACTCTTGGTGCCAGATTCCAGCAGTGGTCCAGGATATCATTATTAATATTTTAGTACTTCCAAACGTCTCCTTAAGAGGAAGGATGTGAAGAGACATTTCTGCTGGAGCAACGGAGAAGCTGTACAAGAACAAACAAGAACTACCTCCTACCTCAGCAGTGCCCATGGGTGAGCTCTGCAGGTCTGTGCAAGGGCAGGCAAGCTGTTGATTTAAAACCCCTAAAAATTTCGTGGAAAAGACTTTGACAAACTCTGCTCTGATATATATCTTTCACAACTTCAAAATTTCAGCCAAATTCCACAGGGAATAAATCAGAAAAGGATTGGCCTCACTGATTATTTAATTAGTCTGCAGCTCCTTAGCAGCTCTTTAGATTGGTACACAGTGGCTAGGGAACTTCAGGAGCCATTTTGACTTCTTGCAGAACATTAGGTAATTAAAACCAAGTTTTCTTTAATTTACATTCTCAAGGGCAAAGTGGTGACCTACGGGAAAAATGGTCAGTGAGTTGGATTTCATCAGTTACAAAAAGATAAGTGCAATGATCACAGTCTTTGTTTTCAAGATGCGTTACTACAGCTGGGGGAAAGTTGAAACCTAGTTTGTAGATCTCAAATAAATAAATAAATAGAAAAAACTATTTGAATAACAGCTACTTAAATCTATTGTTAGCAGTTACTTTACAGAGAAGAGCTCAGTATCTCTGGTCCTCCTACAGCATTCCCCTTTCTCACACAACAATGAATCCATGGGCACCTCCTGCTTTCCTGTTTCTCAAACAAGAGAGAAGAAACACCCCACCAGCATGCAGTGAACATCTGGGTTATTTTGTAGTCTCTGCTTTGAAATCTTCATATAGTTTCTTGACACCACATGGTTATCGGAACACTGATTATTTGTTAACATTATGAATGGGAAAGTAGGATCACTCATAAAAAGCTGAATTAAGTCTGAATAGGAGTCAACATTGAGGAGCTATAATTTATTATCTGTTGACAGTGGTGCTTTGTATGTGGTTGCAGAGCTATGGAAGGTGAGTACTTGACAGGGTGATGTTTTCTCCGTTTGTGAGTAGGATCAGACTGTTCTTGCCCTACTGCCACCAGCCGATTTGACCAGCATGTCTTTTCCTCAGAAGGGTTCAAGTTCTGGCCCTTTCCCATTTGTGCAGTGATGGGCAACAGTGATGGACTGTTGCTCTTATTGCAGTCATGTACATTTTTCAGTAATTAGCGATAATGTATGTATTTATCTATATCCATACTTGAAAGTCACCCATGCCTCCCAGTGCTGAGTGAGCCAGTACTCGGGCCATCTTTCAGAAAATAAATAAATGAAGAGACATTAGCTTTTTATTACTTCTGCATGTGGGTAAGTGCTTTTGGTAAGTGACTACTTCAGTTTTAACAGCTGAAAGTTAAGCAACCTGAGAAGAGAGTACAGTTTTTTGTTCACTGAAGTAGAAAGGATAACTTTTCTGTCATGATGGAGGTTTTTTAATGTTATTACATGCCCTGTGAGCAAGTGGGGTTTTAAGATTACAGTTCCAGAACCGAAACCTATTGAGTGATACATCAGGGACTTGAGACTGAAACACAAGCCATGGGTAGGTCTGTTATCAAGGATGAGGGATATATGGCATATAATAAGCATCCAAAACTTGTAAGCATGTCTCTTCAAAGGAAGTTTGCTGCAAGTTTTAGGAGAAGTGGTGAAGATTTGTTAGCGTTGCCGAAATATTTCCCATCACGAAAAACTGAGAGCATACTAAAACTAAGTGAATTAGGCATGCATCCGTACCTTACATGGCCACCACCCTTCCCTGGTCTCCTGGTATGGGCACGCAGGCAGAAAACGCAGACTGGAATCCTGCTTCTGAAGATTGTGGCAAAGCTTCTACCAGCCTTATCATGACCAATTTCATCCAGTTATTGCACTTTTTAGGAATAAGAGGCTGCATGAACTAGCTGCTTGCCTTGCTTGAGGAGTTATGTCTCAAAACAGCTTTGCTGTGAGGTATTTTGCTATGTGCCTGTGCAAATTACAGAAAACAGCAACTGGAATATGAACCCTAAGAGTGGGACTCACTTCCTTAATCTAACCATGTTAGAGTTCAGTAAATCTTGAAAAGTTCCTCCACATTTCATGTATAGAGAAAGATACCTCCAAAGTATAATTTGTTATGCCCATTTCAGTATGGAAGAAAGCTACAACAGTGGAGTGGCAGAGGACGAAAGGCAGCACGTGTCATCTTGGGGAAGAAGTAGATGTTTATCTTGACTTTAGCAAGAGTTTTGACAAGTCTCCCATAACATCCTCATAGACAAACTGATGAAATATTGACTAGATAAGTGGACAGTGAAGTAGATTGAAAGCTGCCAGGCTCAAAAGGTTGAGATCAGCGCTGTGAAGCCACTCTGTGCCCTAAGGGTTGTTACGGGGACAAGTATTTTATAGCATCTTTGCTAACGACCTTGACAGAGTACACTCTCAGTGAGGTTCACATGACAAAAACCTAGAAGGCATGGTTGATACAGCAGATGGTTGTGCTACCATTCAGATGGAATTCTACAGACTGGAAAAATGGACAGAGGAGCTTCATGACGTTAATCAAAGGCTATGCTTCTGGAGATTCCATTGGAGAAAGACTATTCTTTGGGCAAAACATTGTGAACCTGGGGGCAATAACACCATACACCAATGAAGGCTGGGTGGTGACCCACTGGAAAGCAGTTTTCAAAAATGGCCCTGGAGCATTCTGGTGGACAACTGATTTACCACGAGCCATCAGTGTGCCTTTGCAACCAAGGCAGCCAAGAGTCATCTGGGCTGCACTAGAACAAATGTTTCCAGCCAGCTGAGAGATGATCCTTCCAGTCTGAGCAGCTCTAGTGAGACACATCTGAAATTCTGTATCAAGGTCTGGGCTCCCTGGGACAAAAGAGGAATGGACATACTGGAGCGGTTCCAGCGCAGGACCACAAAGCTGATTAAGAGACTGGAGTAGCTGACATGAGGAAAGGCTGTGAGAATTGGGACTGCTTAGCCTGGAGGAGACCCAGGAGGATTTATCAATATTTATAAATATTTGAGTAGAAATAAATAAGGTGGAGCTTAGCTCTTGTCAGTAGTCCTCCGTGACAGAACAAGAGGCAATGAGTGAAAACTCAGAAAACTCCATTTAAATGTATGAAAGCACTTTTTTCCACAAGGGTGGTCAAACAGTGGAGCAGTTGCCCCAAGTGACCGTGGAGTCTCCACCCGTGAAGGTTTTCAAAGCTCTGACCAGTCCACTCTGGCTGGCCCTGCTCTGAGCAGTGAGGTTGGACTACATGATCTCCACAGGTGCCTTCCAGTCTCAGCCAGCCTGTGACTGCAAGGGTGCCTGTGTCTCTGCGTCCGTGGGAGGGCCAAGTGTCTTCCTTTAGACCAGAAAGACCACTTTGGATTGCTAGTGTGAGGTGAGAGGATACACATACTTACACTCACCCTCGCCCAATAGCATGACCGCCCTGTAAAATCGAGCGATATGCAGAAATTTCCCAAACGAGCCCTGAGTAACTTGGCCAGAAGCAGGAGCGTATTGGTTGTGTCACTGTGGTGTCATGCCCAGATGTTGTCCTATGTCCTGACTTCTCACTGTGCCATCAGGAGAGCGCGCTGACGCACGAATGCTGGCTAACGAGCAGAAAAACCCTCTCTTCCTTTTTACAGAAGGACCCTCAGCATTTTGATTGACTTCATCTTTATCGCTCAGAGCTCGAAGTGGAAATAATATACAGGTTTCCCAGTGTTTGATAAGTAGACAAAGCAACCTGGTCCATGACTTCCCAGTGCTGTTGGCTTCATCAGTGTGATGATATACACAGACTGATGACTCCCAGTTTCTACTGTACCTCTTTGGGTAGGGTAAATTTCACAGATGTTTCTGCTCTTGTTTAATAACACTTTCTGCAGATTGCTTCCTTGGATTAACACCTTGCCTTTGTTCAGCTGTCAAAAATAATTCATGCAGTAGGGCAAAACATATTTGAGGCAAATAACAGCACAATAATGAATATAAACCATGTAGCATTGCACTGCAGGTGAAACAAATGGGGAAGGAGATGAAAGAATTAATAACTGCAAATACTGGAAATGGATTCTTTTTTTCAAAGATAAACGCAGAGTGATAAATATGAGCCTAAAAAACTAAAGCGTGTGCAGCCTGGAAACAAAGTGTAGACAAGCAGAACACAGTCACCCCTTAAAGCAGCAGAAATATAATTAGAAAATGTCTGGCAAGTCATCTTTAAAGAGTGCCAACAAACAATACATAATGCATTTGATTACATGCTTCGCTGTTTGCATACCCAGAGCTTTTGGTGGTGTCAGAGGGAGATCTGGCGAGGTCAAAGGGGTGAAATGAAGCTCTGAAAAGGAGCCCAGCATCAGTTCCCAATGCCACTCAGCTCCTCTCCTGCCCTGCATAGTCTTACAGGTTTTTATACCATCACTTATTGCCGTAACACCTGAAAGCTGATCTCAGCAGGACTGATCTACATGATGTTACACCTGAGCTCCTTTATCTGGAACAGCGCTGCCAGTTTGGCTGAATCTTTCATGTTTTGTTTGTTTGTTTGTTTTAACATACTGTTACATTAAATATATGTAGTGTTCAGTTTGTAAAAGAGAAAAGCCAAAGATTCATCAGACTGTGTGAAATAGAATTTCACAAGATGAAGATCTGATTTAAGCTCATTAACACAAGTCCTTAATTCCTCACTGTTTAAAGCACCACTTAAGCCTGTGCATAATGCAGAGTACGTTCTTTCGGACCAGGGACAACATGATCTAGTAAACGGATTTGCCTATAAATTTTTCCTGGTTGTACGAAAGTACATTTTATTGTACTTTTCCTACTTAAAATAATATATATTTTTTTTCTGAATAACAACTTAATACAAAGGAGAAGGAGGAGTAAAGACAGGGCCTATTCCCAGTGAGGTGTCCTCAGACAGGGATATTCCTGGTTGTAGTCATGCTCCAGAACAACAATATTCTCCTTGTACACATCAGGAAAGGACCGAGGAGAGAGGAGATAGGTCAGACCACATTACTTTGCTTTCTAGTAACAGATAGGGACCCTGTCCTTCACAGTCACTCTGGCCGTTAGTGGTGGTGGTTAGGACAAGCATGAGAAGGGCAAATCTTATCAGGCTGGTGAAAATCCATTACTTTATTCTTAATGGTTTTAGTAATGCAAAAAATGTAATTCTCCAAATGAAGTGGTCTATTTTGTTTTCAGAGGAATTTTTGATCACTTCATTTTAGAGCAACAGAATTAGTTTTGATCCAAGAGTTCTGCTTGGAAAAGCAAAGAAAAAACCTGATTTGTTCACTGTCCATGGACGTTGTGTTTTTGCCATATTAACCCCTTGCTTTGGGATTCCTCCTGGTCATCTCAGGAGCCAGGAAAGATTTCCTTTACCCATTTTTAAGGCATAGTTTGGCTGCTGAGAATGAAAAACAATGAAGAATGGTATGGTTAGAAATAAATAATAGGGAGGATGAGCTGAGTGCTCCTGGTGGCATTGGTCTTTACATCCCCTGTGATTGTATTTTGTCTGTGTTGAGGTTCCAAAAGAGTTTTTGTCCTAGGTTGGTTTGTGGGTGAGTAGGAAAGTGGATTGATTGCCTCTGTAGCACGGGTTGCAATTGCTTTCCAAGGGTACCTGGGAAAAAGTACATAGCAAAGGAGAAAACGTACTCAGCAAGTCCTCTGCTAGAGGAGACATCTAAAGCAGGGAGACAGCAGCCACGCTCCACTGCACATTACTGATGTGGCACACTACTTGTGTGGGTTTTATGTCTTTGGTCAATGTAGGGGGTTGGGCAGACGGTCTGCAGCATGAGCACAAATGTTCTCTGAGCCTGCTAAAGGAAAAATCAGAATGCGTCATTTAGAGAATGCGGCAATAAAAGGTTTGGGGTTTGCTTTTTTCCCCCCACCTTTTTTCTTTCACCAAATTTGGCCTGAATTCACGGATCTGGGTGCAGAAGCTCAAAATTTTGCACCCCTTTGTGAAAGGGAAGTGGTAAACACCTGTGCCTTTGTCTCCTCCTGACATACAGAGCTGTTCAGAAACAAGAAACTCTGGCTCTTTTAGAAGCATGGGAAACAATTTTGCACTGAGCTGTGACCTTCTAGTTTAAAAAAATTGCCTAAGCTTTGTTTATGTCTAAGACAAAATGCAGGCTGGATATTAAAAAGCATTTTTGTGTGTTGGTATTGAATGGGGTTTGAAAAGCGCATTGATTAATATTTTTCTTTCATTTCAATGAGTGCCAGGTGATTTAGAAAATGCTGATGAATGCCTCTCTTACCTTTCTGTAAATTTCTTAAAATATCTGACCTGCATGACCCAGATAAAAGTGGACAATGCAGTTGTAATTTGGATGCTTTGTGTACGGTAAATGATCCAGACTGATTGTTTGGCTCCTTTCTACACTAGAGTGTCTCCTCCCACAGTTGCCCTGAGAAGGACTAACACACATGAGTAAGAGAGTGGAACTGCTCAAAGAGGGAGGGCAGCCTCATATGAGAGCCGGGAAGTTCCTAACATCGTACAGATGATTTTGGGAAATGTTCAATGCAGGGGATGGATCTTGACATCATCTGAGTCACTTAAACCAAGACTGGAAATAAGCAGGGCTAATCTAAATTTTCTGGAAAAGAAAACTTTGTGGAAGTAGCTGTGTTTCTCAGCCTGTCCTATTCTTGCCTCAGAGACACCTTGAAAATTTGCATATGGATGCACCAAGGTGTCCTATGGTTTCTAAAGCATCATTTGAAGATGTTCAGACGCTCTAGAGGCTCTCACCATGATGTGCTTACATCCTGCTGTGGAGGGATAGGAAAGACTTCCCATGCTTCTTTCATGTCCTGGTTTTTTCTGTTTTTTGAGACTTACAGGTAAACTGTACCAATTTACCTATTGGTAAGGAACAGCTGTCAGCAAATTAATTTTTACTTGAGATTCTCTATACACCCCTCCAAAGTGTAGATTTCCATAGACTCAAAGGCTGGGTACAAACATCTGCAGAGGAGCGTCCTACTGTTCTTCACACCATGGAAAACCAGCTCTTCTCCATGTGGCCTCTTGGATGAGTCTGCATTTGCTTGTAGTGGATTTCTCAGTGCAGCAGGACTTTTATTTTAATGCTGAAATAAAATATCTGACAATAAACTTTTATGTAATGATCGGTGTTCTGTTTCCATCAGAAACTCCCAATATACCTGGATTAAAAGATAAGGCCCCTAGGTGGACTAGGTCAGTTATGGCTTGCCAGTAAATAATGTATCTAATATCACATCTGTTTTTATTGAAGTAAAAATTATTATTTTAATACATGTCACGAACCGATAAAAGTCCTGTCGTGAGAGGTACGAGTTCTTAGTCACAGAATTAAGACACAGTGGTGTCAAACACATATGTTTGCTCTTTATTTCATTCACACACA
>NW_010403079.1:0-1307 GCF_000710305.1 Buceros rhinoceros silvestris | reverse complement strand
GAGAGGAGAGGAGAGGAGAGGAGAGGGGAAAGAGAGAGGGAGAGAAATACCACCATGGAGAATCGGCATCCCGGAAGCCCGTCTTGCAGAGTGGGTGGGGTGGATGTCCCAGCATGGATCAGTGTGGCAACCCCTTTTGTTGTCCACATCCCCACCTTTTCTCAGTATTTAGGTGGGGATTCTTAGAGGGCTTTTGCACAAGCCCCTCCTTCCATGTTCCTCCAGCGCGCTTGCGCTAAGTACCTTTCGGGGTCTTCAGATGGTTGTAAGACGTCAGCCTTCATCTTCTTATCCGTCATCTTTCTTGCTGTGTTTGCAGAAAAACAGGTGCTTTCAACCTGTGGCTTCACACCTCTGAAGCCTCAGCCATATGCAGAGATGCTGAGCCTTCAGAGTGTGTGGTTACGGCGTCCTGCCTGTCTGTCTCCATGGTGGTGGTGGTTATTTCTGTCGCAGAATCAAAGCTCCTTGTTCCCTGTAAGCTGTGTGGTTATCTGAGGCCTCTGTAACCTAATGTCCAGCAAGACAGTGTCCACAGGGATGTTTTACGTCCTCTGGAGTTGACCTTTATTGCCCGGTGACCTGGTGGTGGTGTGCATGCCCGGTACCATCCAGGGCTCAGGCTCATGCACAGGGTCTGCTCACAGTTCCAGAAAAGGTGTACAAAAAACAGGATACCTGTCTCACAGTTACTAAGGTCTTCAGAATAAAACAGAGGCTTTTTCTAGTAAAATGGGAACATTTGTGGTTCGTGGTGGTGTGCATGTCGGTACTGTCCATGGCCCAAGCTCATGCACTGACTTTGTTCCACGGAAGGTGTACAAAAACAGGATACCTGTCTCACAGTTACTGAGGTTTTCAGAATAAAATAGAGGCTTTTTCTAGTAATATGGGACATTTGTGTTTCATGGTTCGGTGATGTTCTGTCTCAGTTCTTTCCAGCTTCTAGCGATGTTGAGACTAATTTTTTTTCAGTCTCTGACAATACATTACTAGCTGGTATTTCTCACCTGAATGTGTCACATTAAAGTATATCATTTAACATCCAGGTGTCGCAAAAAACAAAGATGCACAATGTGCAAATCAAGATGCATAAAGATGTCCAAGAAACACAAAGTCACCTGCAAAAACCCAAATAAACAAACAGATCCAGGCATGTACTAATTGCCTCACAGGTAATGTCATAGTGAAAGCCCACATCCTGTCCTTCTTGTCTCCAGTGCTACGGACAACTCGAGCACTGGCAATGCTCGAGTTGCAATGCACTGGCAATTAATAATATATATTATATTATTATATAATATAAT
>NW_010403078.1:43996-62079 GCF_000710305.1 Buceros rhinoceros silvestris | reverse complement strand
GGCTTTCGCCGTGGTCTCTGGTGACCCCGTTACCGCTCAGACCGCAGCAGTCACATCCCTCGTGCCGTGACCACCGCGTGCTGCTGCGTCCCTCAGTCACAGAACGGTCTGGGCTGGAAGGGACCTCAAAGATCTCCCAGATCCAGCCCCCTGCCACGGGCAGGGACGCTTTCCACCAGAGCAGGGTGTCCCAAGCCCTGTCCAGCCTGGCCTTGAGCACTGCCAGGGTTCCTTGCACCACAAGGCACCCACCTAATCCAATCCATCAGCCAACCTGTCCCCAAGCTGTCCCTTGTGCTCAGCCAGACCACCCCGGCTGACACGCAAGAGCCCTGCGCGTTGGCACAGGCGCACGTCAGGCTACAGAGCACTGAAACACCCGAACCTTCTTCTGTGCCACGGCGTTCATGAGACGGCAGAATCACGTCACTCCAGGCGCGTTACTTGACGTACAAGCACTGCTTAGGGGTTTGTTTCTCTTCAAAACAGCCAGTAATTGTTTATTTGTTATTTTTTCGCTGTGAAAAAGATGCCACTAGATGGCCAAAGCTGGCAAGATCTTACTGCCAGCTACACATTTGTGCCATGCTGCAGTGTTGCTTTGTCACAGAGGATGCAATAAAGCTGTTGCTCTTATTTTTATATTATTTTTCTTCTCTTCTTTCTCATCACAGTGGAGTTTGTACAAGCGGGAACCCAAGAAATGACCTGCAGCTGGCATTGTTTCCACCTCTCTCCTAAAGAAGTCTGCTCTCGAAGCAGTACATTGCTCAGTACCATTTCCAGGTCATTTTAATATCGGAACTCGCTACTCAAAACCTTCTCCTCCCAGGATCTCTCTTTTTCCTCTTCAAGCCAAAAAAACACCCTTTGGAGAAGTAGAGGGATTTTTTGTTCCTTTTGCTTCGCTACGCTTCCAGGCACCCTTTGAGGACAGCATGATCTACGCTTCCAGAGATCAATTTTACAGAGCCTGGGCAGCCACCAGCTTCATTGATTTTAGTTATTTTTTTGCTAATTCTCTGGGTTTATATCCACGGTGTCCTTGGGCAACCTGCTGCTGCTCCTGTTTGTGAAGGGTTTGGGTGTTTGACGGGCGGGGTTTTGTGAGAAGGGCGCTTTGGAACAACTTCTCACAGCAGAAATGGAGGCTCTTCTTGACCGATTTCCTTCCATTTTCTTGACATCAGAAAACCAAGAGATAAATGAAATGCTTAAAAAAAGATTACTTTAAGGTAGTTGAAGATAAGGACAAAGGAACCAGCAGCAGAGAAACAACAGAGGAAATGAGGGCTGTGTCACCACACTGGTGGGAGAATTCAGAACCTAAGAGGCGTTTGCAGGGTCGGGTAGTGGAGTGGAACTCCAGATGCACCAGCCAGACAAATACGTACTGAAGATTTGTCAGAGGGACGGAGAGGAGGCGGGCAGGAGGTTTGTAAGGCAGTTTGGAGAGCTGCACGGAGAAGGGATAAAGTACCTGTGATTCCTGGGGTCCGTCTGTAGCTGCTCACCAACACAGAGACAGATGCACAGCACCTGGCTGTTAACTAAAACCAGAACCGTGAACTGTTTTTGTGGGTGATCATTAAAGGCACTTCAGTGAGTGAAAGATTAAACCAATAATGAGCAGTATGATTTTACATAGCTTTTGTGTCACGACTCTAAGTGACTTCTGTGAGTCTGAACAAGAAGTGCGACCAGGGTAGAGATGTGCACAGTCTCACTCCTTTAGGTTCGTCTTTTATGTAATAATTACTGCAGGAAGAGTCCTGGGACTTCTTTAATTTCCATGGCCTTAAGTAGAGCTCCACCAGGGAATCCACTGGGATCCACCAGTGAGCCGCCACGGGCTGAGACTGGGTGCTGTTGTGTCCCACTAGACAAACCCCAGTCTGAGATCAGGTACGTAACCCCTTCGTATGAGCTACGGGACAGGGCTCTGTCTGCCTTACGAATTACCCAGCTGTTCCTTAGCGTCATCATTTCTCCTCCGTGCAGTGGAGGCTTCTGAAGCTGTCTCCTGGTTAAGGGTCTCTTGCTGAACGGGGCTGGCAGTGAAAACCACGCACAGAACTGACGCTGTTCTCTCAGCCAGGACTCATGCGCAGAGCACAGTCGTCCTTTGCTTTGTACAGCTGCACAGCTACGTGTGTACACCCCACACACCCCCAGCTCTGTGCCGTGTCCTCTGCCCGTACAGCTGGAACTCCCGTGGCAGACAGCTCTGCAACAAGCTGCTCCTCTGCACCTGCAGCTTGAGGTCCCCAGTGTAAAGGCAGATAAGGTGCAGCCGTGTCCCATCACACACTCGGTGCTCAAGAAGGCCATGCAGGAAGGCAGTTCCCTTGAGAAGACACTTCCCCATCACCTGACCTGGCCTGACACTCTCTTTTCTCAAGACGACAACCGCGGTCTGCACTCCGGCTCAGCAGAGGGTTAGCTCCTCTTTCAGCAAAGCACTCGTCTCCAGCAAAGAAGTGTGAGCAGTCACATCCTTATTCAGCAAAGCACCTTGTGCAGCGAAACACTTCAGGTAGTTCTAAAGCCACTCTGAAGAAAGGGGATGGAAACATCTCGAGTCATCCCTGAGTGCAGGTGGAATTCAGTGTTCCCTCCCTTGCTTCAAGTGTCAGTGTGGATAACTTCGTTATTTAAAATCAAGCGAGGGTTGGGGTTTTTTGGTTGTTGGGTTTTTTTGCAAAGGGAGTGTGCTTGAAGTCAGGATTCATTTAATCAGCTTGACTTTATAATCCCAGTAGGGCTCTTTGTATTTCATGTTGTTTTCAGAAAACAGATTAAATAAAATCTCTGCCAAGTGTTGAGGTCATGAACTAATTGAGTGGAATAATCTTGAACAGGTAAATTACTGCTTTGTCAGCCTCAGCTGTCAATAGGAGTTTGCTAACTACTTTGAAACACAGCATCAGAGAAGTCGTAAATTAAACGAGGAGCAGGCTAAAGAGCGGGACAGAGAGCTCAGCCTAGTTCTGCCACAAACTTGCCAACCTCTAAGTCATGGCACCTTCAGCTCATGCTGGCTGACGCAGCCCTGTGCGTTACCCCGGGAGAGGGACTTTATCAGTGTCCACATCTCGGACTCACGTCCCACCCGGCACAAGAGAAGGGAGCACTTTTTAATTCCACCTCTCTCGTCTGCTCAGTTTCTGTGGTCTCAAGACAGAGTTTATTACTCCGCAATTGTACAACAACTGGTGCTCAGAACTGACAGAATTTCGGAGTTGCGTGGAACCTGGAGGCCTGGCGTGAAATCAATAAGGCAAAGGAATAACAATGCACCCGCCTTCCTGTAAAATCCAGCACACCAGCAGCGTGAGAAACCTGCTGAGGAACACATCAGGTGAAGAGACCGATGTGCAAATGGGGGTGATGGCTCACGGCCACAGGAGGGGAGGAGAGCACTCATCCCAGAGCCCCACATCCAGAGCCCGTTTGACTGATTAGGACTTCAAAAATTATGGTTTTGTTTCCCAAGAAGAGAAATCAAAATTTCCCCCCACATCCCCCCGAGCTGTATTAGTGGTGGCTGTTGCTCAAGTTCAGGCACTGGCTCTTTTGCAGTTATCAGCGTCCGTGCGTTTCACCGTAGGATCTGAGTATCGGGGGTGGGCAGCTGGGATTTAAACCCACGTGACACAACGCGGTGCACTCCAGACTGATAAATCAGTCAGGGTTCTGACAGCCCGATGCTCCACGACATAAATGTTTAAGGAAGAAGAAAGCTCTAAGACACGTTTCATGAAAAAATAATGGAAAATGAAGTAAAGACTGATTTTAGGAGCCATCTGCAACTCCATTACTACACCTAATGAAAGTGTGAACCTGGTAATTGATTGAATTTGATGAAGTGTGTATTGAGAAATAACGTGTCCTTCTGTGTATGGCATATTAAATGGGCGGAAAAGGTTTTAAGCCCTGTTATTAGTGTTTTGGGTTGTGCAGGTTTTTTTAAGCTAAATTCAGATGTCCGGAAACCACAGTAACCGTGTCCATGCAGTAGTGTTCCTAGCTGCTGCCTGCCATCTGTCCTACACACCAATGTTTAGGCTGGATACAGCACGCGGTTATTTTGGGGAGAGCATAAACCTTCAGTTATTCTTACTTCATAATGCGTAATGTTTTCATTAAATGGAAAATTACATATTAGTGCTTGTCTGATTCCACCGTCAGTGAAGCTCAGCGGCTGATGTTGAAGTACGGCTCTGCTTCAGGGGTTTAGGTGGGAAGCAGCCGTGGGAGACCTCCGTGAGGTGCAGAATAGCTGGGTGTGATTCCACGTGACAAGGAGACGTACAGCCTGCCATACCAGCCACGGGAAGCAGGCTGATTCCATCACCGGTCTCTCTCCTCCACAGGATGCGGGGTGCATTCTGCGGTGTGGCCTGGTCTATGACTAAGTGATACTGGGGAGCCTCTTATAAGCTCAGGGGAAATGGAAGAAGCTTGAAGTTTGGACCGAAATACAGTATAAAGACTCAATGAAAAGGCTAAGGTGGCCTGTGGAAGATAAAGCTGCTGTTGAAGCATAATGGCATCAGCAAGCAGACGGTGACATTAAATCAAGCCTTTGTTCAGCACATTTGATGGGCCTCCAGTCCTCGTGGCAGCTGATGCTGTGGCTGACCACTGAAGTTACAGATTGTGGATGGTTTTTCTTCAGTAAGGCCATGGCTCTTCTTCACTCTTCAAACAGCTTTTCAAGTGGCATGAAGTTCCTGGGAGAGATGAAATGAGTCTTAGTACTTTTTCTATGGTGGTGTGTTCCTGTTCAGATTTCAGATTTTGAAGAGCTTATATAAATGTTTCCCATAAATACAGTAATTATTTGATCAGACTTTGAAATAGTGCTGGAAAAAGCAAGTTTCATGGTCACTGATAGAGGTAGTGTCGTGGTGAAAACCCTCGCAAGACCCGTCACATCTGACGTATGAAGTGTCCTGGACTTGCAAATGCCTGCAGGGTAGGTAATGGCTTGGCTGCAGTACTGTATCTGTTAACAGACAAATACCACGTGTCCATATATGTGACAAACCATCCTCTGAAGAGTCCATCTGAAACCCCTCTGACACTGTAGGGGAGCCCAGTCCCCTGCCTCGCCAGCTACGAACAAAATCTGTTCCTTCCGAGTCGTGTCCGAGCCGTGTAGGAGGGGTTATATTCTGGGCCAGCAGCAGCACTCGTCTTTTTTTCCCTTCCAGTGAAAGCGGTGGAGAGAGAGGGTTGTGTCTCTGCTTTATTGGTGATTTTCTAGAATGCTCACAGCCCCTTCTTTAAAGAAGATCATTAAAATGTAGAAGTGTTCTCCCAACATGCAGCAGATGTCAGAGAAATAGTGGTAGCTGTTGTTTCAGTTCATTCTTTCACGTGCAAGAGACGGTTTGACTGGCTTCAGCCATGGGATGAATTGACTTCAAGGCCCTCCACAGGGCTGCAAATATTCCCATACGGGATTTTGTTTACCTTCCTGTTTCTGACTTTTCTCTCTTCAGCACAGCAGAAAAACAAAGGCAGATTAAACCAAACCAGATCTAAACTAAACTAAAGCACGCACACAAAACACCCAAACAAAACCCCCTCAAACAGCCGGCTCTTCAGGGGCTGCCATGAAATTTGCATGAAATTAGGGGTTTTGTCAGTTAGGGCCATCTCACGCCTGGCAGTGTCACCTCTGTTCAAGTGGGAATTGGGCTGAAATGCAGGACTAAGAAACCTCTGAAAGCCAGGACTGCTGCAGGGATGCACTGTGCTCTTCCACGCTTGCCTGGAAGGACCCAATCGGTGTTGGAAAAGTCCAGAAAAGATCAACTACTTGGGTAGGAAAGATAAACTGCTGTAGGGTCATAGAACAGAGCTGTAAGAAAAGCCTGTGGGAACCTAAATTTACAGGGCAATTTATACAGGAATGCACAAAAGTGGGGTTTTTTTATACAATTCGCATTTGGAAGCATCTGATAACTGTTTTTTCAAGACAAATGTATGTAGAAATACCCCTTAAAGGCCCCACTACAGAAGGTAATTTAAGCAGTTGGGTTCTTCCAGAGCGGAGTTTTGAATCTATGGCATTGAGTGGGATTTTTTTACTCATGGAAATACACCACCCTGCAGAGCAGTCAAATGGAAAACAACCTGCTCACGCTTTGTCACATGTTATCATATATTATCAACAATCTAAGCAGTATTTGATAAATGAAATGCTAGTGTCTCCTACTTACTGTGGGAAGATCATCAGTTCTCTCCATCCTGGGGTGTAGTTCGTTCACATGATGTCATCTGGGATTCCTGGAGTGCCCAACTCTTCAGAGTCAAAGCCCTGCGCGTCTCTCCTGGCCACACAAATGACATCAGCCTGCTTTAAGCAAAGACCAGGTGTACGATTTGTTTTTTTTTTTTTTTTACAAAGTAGAAGGATTGCTGCTGTATCAGAATGAGGATATGATTCCCTGCTCTGGAGAAACACTCATGCTGTCTCGCTGCCGCCGAAGCCACCATTCTTATTTCAGCAGGGAGCTAGTTCCCTGTAGCCGAACGTTTCCCTTCCATCATCACTGCATTACCAGGAGAGACTGATGTCGTGGTCCGTGGTTAGAACTTTGCACCTGCAGCTCAACAAGCCAAGCTCCACAACCCTTCAGCTCTGGTCCTGAAGTATCAGACAAGAGACAGCAGGGAAATTCAGAAGATGGAGGACTACGAGAAGACGATGAAGCAA
The DNA here is from genome assembly GCF_000710305.1 of Buceros rhinoceros silvestris. Classification (NCBI taxonomy): domain Eukaryota; kingdom Metazoa; phylum Chordata; class Aves; order Bucerotiformes; family Bucerotidae; genus Buceros; species Buceros rhinoceros. The sequence goes on along the minus strand of NW_010403078.1, from coordinate 55,349 downwards.
CACTATCAACGTGACTCAGCTGCTACCAAACCAGGGGATACATGAGTCTGTGGTAAACATAATTTTCACAGCCTGTCTTCTGCTGCTCTTGGAAAGCTTCCTTCATTTTATCTCCTATTCCCCTGCAAGCTGTTTCTTCCAGCAATTTTGGCATTTCTGCTATGAGAAGAGATCTGATATTCAGCTTGAATACAAATTAAACAGCTCCTTTTTCACTGACAAGATCAGCAGATCTAAAACTGTGAGCCCAAAGCACTTTCCCCTGCTTATCAGTTCTGCTCCATCTTCATCCTTGTGTTTTCATGTTCCTTCTCTTTGTCTCTCTTTGCTCCATTATGCACATACCAGGGAATACAGATGTTTTTCCTTTAGTGGATTATCATAGATGGGTTTTCCATGATAAAGCAGTTCACTAGCTCCCTATTCTCCACAGGATTTGAAAGAGATATCCCTGAGTTGAAGACGGAATGATCAATCTGAATCACATCCCAGACGTGCAAGCTTCAGAGCAGGAAATATTAAAAGAGAATAATGAAATATTTAGCATGACTTATACAATATTCAAACCAGAAGAGATTTGAAGTCAGAGTGATGATATTTACAAAGCATTCTTGATTTTGTTTAACCTGTTAAATAATTTCTCAAATTAAACCACAAGTTCCTGTATCTAACTTTTTGTGGCATGTATCTCTGAAATGTTGGTACGTACTGCTCAAAACTTCTGACTTGCAGTTGAACAGATTAAAGCACGTTTCACAGTTACTTCATAAATATGAGTATTCTGACTTTTTAAGGCTTTCTAATAATAAAACTACTTTGTAATATCACATATAATATGTGATAGCCCTTGCAAGGCCAGTTTCAGCCTAGTGAGAGCCATAATCCTCCTGTCCCCAGCAGTCAACCTCTCAGTCCTTACCTACCCACCGCGGGTGCTGAGATTTCCACGTCAGAGAGCTCAGCTGCAAAGGGCATTCGCTCCGTTATCTCTTCAGTACGACCAGAGCTGCTTTCTCTCCAAAAGTGGAAAGGCAGCCAAGGCAGGTTGGCTTCCATCTCCAGGAAAAGAGGACAAACCTTCCAGGAAGAGAGAACAAACCTTCCAGGAAGAGAGAAAGGTACCACCATGAGTTAATCCTCCTCTTATTTAGCCTCAGTAGAAGCAGCTTTCATGCACACTATACGTGCAATATTGTGGAGCACACAAAGGGAGCCATAGAAATTCAGAGGACATAGATCCATAACGTTTTGTATTTGTCAAAATCGTTCTAAGTGTGAAGTCTTAAATTCCAGAAGATTTTAAGTCCCCTGACTTTGCAGGGCATAGAAATGCTGATTGGCGTGTGAAAGTCAACAGATCGGATAGGTGCAGATGGTTTGCATGGCCAGCAGTCACGATTTCTTGCACAATTTTAAGGAAGAAAGCCAGTTTTCAACCATAACCTTGCAGTCCATGATGTGTTGTAGTTCTTCGTAAAGTAATTTAAACACCAGTAATCTCAAGAGCTGGGTTTTTACATGGTATCAAGAAGCATGTCTAATCCATTGTGCTACAATTTACAAAGGGATAATTGCTGCTTACAGGGGGAAAAGAAAAAAACCACCACAAAAACCCTTAGCCATTTTCTCTTCCAAATGACACCCCATTTCTTCAGAATTTGCTTTGTGTTCATGTTTTGAAAACTTGGAAGGACTGGGTATGTGACTCACATGGAAGTATTTTTGCAACAGATGAGACTAATTATTCCGGTACCGTGAGTATTTACACTGTTCTATCCCTCTTCAAATCCTTATTTATGCATTAAATGTTGGACAGTAATTTAACAGTTAGTTTAGCAAGATGAGAAATTACACAAGGATGGTGGCGGGGAGGAATTAGACGAGAACCAAATAGAAACCTGATTATTTCAGATATTACCACTGGGACTGTATAATGAAGTGCATTCCTCAATTCACCACAAGGTTCAATGGAAAGTACAACAACTGCCTTATTCTTAAAGTCAGCCACTTTTTTTTTTTTTTATCCAGTTTCCATGTTGATCTCCTTGGTCCTCAGAAGGGCTAGTGGGCAAAATGAGCTCTTGCAGCTTTTATTAGGGTGAAAAAAATCTGATTTGCAGTTTTTCAATATCTGTTCTTTTCAGTTCAGTGAGTCCCTGTCTGAGATGCCTTCGTGTACAACAAGATTTAGTTACAGGCTTCACCGTCAGAGCGCAGACAGATCACAGAACACTGGCAGCTGTGTGCGGGTGGGGAAACGATGGGTTGGTTGGTTTGAGAGTAGCTCTGAAGCAGGAAGAGCAAAACCCCATGTGCTGTGGTTCTCAGTTAGAAGCAGCCTTTACTAGGCAAAACTTAGCAGAACCCTAGACAGCAAAAGATTTCTCTTTGGTTGATTGTGATTCCTCACGTGATACAAAGTGGTAACCACAGTGGCAATGAAGTGGTTGCTGCTGGTGTCCATCGGGGTTAGTGGCCTGGCAACGGCCTTCACAAGAAGGGATCAGTGATGGACATCTGCTTCAAAAAGCAAAGTTTTATCTTCTTACAGTTGAACTAAGAACACTCAGGAGGTTCTCCTGATGTTCCTCTCATACACCTTCTACAAGAAAGGGGTATCACAATGCTTGTTTTGCTGTAGGAAAAACTGTCTCACGGGACGACAACCTGGTGGCACAGCTAGGAAAACCACTTGCAGCTACTGGCACGTCTGTCAAAAGAAAATCCTCATTAATAAAGTGTGAGAATTCTGGCTCTTTTACAGACCTAAAAAAACACGAAACCCCTTCTCACCACTTCTGATAATTTTGCCTTTGAGAAGAAGGACGTGTTCTGATGAGAGCTCCCATCAGTGGACTCACTGCAAGGAGGAATTTGGGCCCTTCATTCTCCCCTTAACAGCAATGAAGAAAGTAGGTGCAACGAGCAGGAGTAGGTGCAAAAGACACGGGAAGGCAAACATACCCGTTGCTCCGGCTCTTCTGGGTTTTTGCCCGTGTTGTGGCAGCGGAGCCGCTGCTGTGCGCAGACGGGGACGGGAAGGCTCTCGCCACGCACGTTTGGCTGGTCACTCGCTCTGTGAAATGGTGCTGCCTGGCAGCAGCGTTTGGTTCACTTGCTTACTGAAACGGCGTCTCTGTGTTAATATTTATCTCATGAAGTAACCTCAGCCCTGGTATTCTGCTGGAAAAGTACAACAGTAGCAAATGAATTGTTTCAGTGAAAAATTTTTGCCCTTTCAAAGCAAGCTTCCAAATTCCCACAACAGCAACCGGTACAAAACTGGAGGCATTTACATCTTTAATTTTCCCTTGCCATGACTGGTTTTAATTAACAAAAATTACGGTGGCAGTCACTGGCACAGATAGATGCTGGAAATAATTGCTAAGATGGCAAGAAACAAGATTTAAAATGTAGTTTTGATTTTTGAAAAAGAACAATATAAAACCTCAAACCAACCATACAGCCTCTCTAAAGGTAACGGATTGCCCCAGTGAGACGACCTGATTTTGTCAGTGTATTTGCACACAATACAACTTTTCTATTTTTACAGGTTTGGACCCATTTTCAAAGCTGTTTAGAATTATGTGAATACTTCTAGAATATTGTTTGTTCTACCTGGAGCCCTCAAAAGCGATGACACCTTCTCATTAACTAATGGCTCTGAGTATTAAAAACGTATCCCCACGAGGTCGTGCTTGAGAAAGAGAACAACAGGTTTAGCAATTAGCGTGTCCTGGGTTTTGTTATGCTTTATGGCTCTGGTGTTTTTATATAGTAGGTCTTTTCCCAAAACCAGAGAATAGAGGAAGACAGACCAGAAATTGGAAACAAAGTAGAAATGGCAAGAAAAAGAACGGAGAAAGGGAATGAGATTTCTGTCACCTCTAGCAGTGATAAATCAAAGATTTCTAACACAGCTAGGTCAAATATGCCTGTTGTTTTCCCCTGCTGTATTTTGCCCATAAAGTCAGCAAGCGGGTGACTATTTTTCTGTGTAATCAGTGGAAATCATTTGCATAAAAGTTCTGTTTTATGGACTAGCCATCTGTTACTATTTCTTAATAGCTTAGAGAGGGCTGTGTATTACAAGTCTCTTCTTTCTGGTGAGTTTATATGTTGAGTGCTTGTGTATTTCTCAACACTCGCTGCCAAATGTTAACTTACATTCAGGGTTTTAATTCATTCTCTCTGGTCCATAGCTGACCTGTCTTGGTAATGTCCCTTTTACCTTGGCCTTAGTCGCATTTTTAAAGGGCAAATACACAATTCCTCAAATTTCTCCTGGTCCCAGCCCATGTTTAAGGTCCGTGAGGGACAAAGGGATGCTTTGTCACACTCTCAGCCATGGGACTTTTTAGCCCTAAGGCTAACGACTGGATGGTCACAAGTCAGACCCATGGAGACCCAGACTTCGGTTGAATGCAAACTACATCTCTCTCTCCTTAGCACCTTGAAAGAGTTTCCTTTCAAATGACAGAAAAGTAGCCAGGATAGGCTTCGGGACATGACCTACTTGAGAAAGTCTCATTCTGATATTGCCCAAAGCAGTACTGGGAAAGGCTCCCCTCTGGATCACAGTGTATCTTTGATTAGTGTTAACCAATTTCTCCATTTCTTTACACTGAAAAATAGCACATTCAGACTGACACCTATCATTATAAATTGCCCAAAAGTCAGAAATCATGCCAGGAATGTCAGACTTCTAACAATTAACTTTATATCTGAGAGATATGCAAAAGCACTAGATTTAATAAAAATTTCAAGTCTAGGCATAAAAGAAGGGTGCAGTCATCATGAAAAATGAGTTTATATTCTTTTTGGCTTGGCATGATTTTATATATTGACTGGGATGCACGAAAGATAACCAGAAGTGCCCTACTCGTTTCTGATGGAGTGTAGTCAGTGACCCAATGGTAGGTCTCTAGCAGCTGTCAGGTGTCTCTATGGGCTTCAAGGTCAGAAGAGCTCAGGCTTCTGGTCCAGAGCGTTTGTTGACCCGTTCATATGGATCCTGCTATTGCCTACTACTGGGATAGTATTTCCATAAGAAGCTTGCGAGAAGGAATTAATCAATGATTCTGTGGGGATGTCATAGGCATCTAAACTGATCAGCAGCATAAAGCTATAATGGATAGAAATAAGCAATCAAAGGGCAATCAGTCTTTCAAATCACAGCAAGATATATAGTCATATATTGCAAATTCCAGAGGCTTTCTGAGTGGTTTGGTTCTCTGTCAATTTGGACTACTAAAACTAACCTGGCAAAAACATATTACTTATTATAATACTATCTATTATGAAAAAAACCAGAACGTACTTATTCTTACTGTCAGTAAAAGAAAGTGCCTTAATTCGACAGTCCACGAAGGGTGCAAGAAATGAAAATGTAGGGAGAAATTAATGTCTTCTCACCAAAATGATGAGGCAGAGGAAACAACCTGCAGTTCTCTGTAATGGTACCCTGCAATTTCTTTGCTAATATTCCTGTTGTAATCATAACGTGTATAATGAGTCTTTTCAGCCAGAGAGAATTTCTTGAGGTGATGCTTACATAGCATAAAATGATGGTCCTCCACAGAAGCCAGTGCAGCTCTGCTGAGTCATCTGTGAAGTATAAATTAGCTGATTATCGTGCAAGTGGAAAAGAGAGACGCCAGTGGCGTTTTGGGCAGACAGAAATTGCTCAAATTTGAGGGATGCTAAGTTCAAGAAGCCAGTGTGTGCAGAGTAAGCCAATCGTTCCTAACCACAGCCCCTCGTGAGCCTGGCTGATGTGTCCCTCAAATGAAGACGCTTGCTGAATCACATGAAATCATTCCCTCGGAGTGGGAAGGAGGGTAAGGTGTGCTGTCCCGGCCTTGGCCCCGGCCTTGCATGAGTTACAAGATATTTCTCCAGAAGTCACCCATCACACTTGCACTTCAGAAGGTGGCTGCAGATGCCACCCTCTGCCGGGGAAATAGCATTCCTGGGGTCGAGCCAGTCTTCAGCAGGTGTGTCTATAGCCTTCTCCGTTCGGGACCACTGGGCACTACAGGAGAGCTGTAAGAAGTACAAGCTTGGGCAGCTCAGGATAGCTTTAAAAAACACAATTTTTGTTTCTAGACAGCAAATCCCTTTCAAGGACGTTTGCTCAGTGGGGCATCCTCTCCATCCTCTGCAGGTGGAGGAAGCTGGTGACTAAACCGACCCTCTAACCCCTTTTAAAACACCTGGATTTGAGAGACACTCTTGTGAGACACAGCAGGAACTTGTACCATTTGCCCTCTGACGGGAACAGAAGGGGGGAAATTTTTCCTTTTGCTTTCCAAGCGTTCCTAGACGTCCTTATTTGCCTAAAAGACTCCCCTGTGAAATAGCAGTCCTGGCATTCATGTTTGTATTTGTCATTTCTTAAACACCGCTAATGAGGATAGACATCAACTGCATTATATTTTTGGATAAGCCTGACTTGAATCCTGGTCTTTAAGTTACGGATTAGCTTATTAAAATGTCCTTCCTTCCTGGCTCTCTTAACAAGTACAGGTATGCTCACCCTTTTCTTCATTTATGTGCAAAATATTTTAATTTTCACCACAGAGCTGAGAAACAACTCAACATGTCTGTCTGGCAAATTCAGCTGAAACATCTCGGTTTCTTTCCAAGAACCCAGTTGTCTCCTCAGGCTGCTGGAATTGTATTACAGTGAGGAATAAATTATAGAAAGTGCAAAGAACTGACAACAGGCAGCACCAAAACCTTGCAAGCCCCTTCTCTTACAGACAAAGATCTGAAACTCCTCCAAAGCAATAAATAAACCCAAAATTCCTACTGCAGATTTTAATCTTCTCAGAAGACTAACCTATTTCTCAATTCTTTGAGAAGTTTGTGATGCATTTATTCCTATTCCTAAGGAGTAGATGCTCCCCAGTTGCAATCCCTCAATAAAAATCCACTCCGAGACATTGTTGGCAGAATACAGAATTTTGGTTAAGTACTAAGTTGACCTAAATCAAAATACATTGCTGTAGCTCATCCAGTTTGTTTTAATATGCTAATAGAAATTCAGCTGGTGCACAGTGCTTTTTGTTGTGATTTTCAAACAAAATCAAGCATAAACTTTAAAACAGCATATTAGTCCTAGTCCTTGTAAACCACTGAACTTAAAGTTTGGAGGAAGGAACTGTACTCAGAGCTGCTGCTTCTCATTCCAACCAAGGTCTCCTGTAAGACCTTCATCATTTCGCACAGCTCAGGACCGTCAGCCCTGACACCGATCACAGCCTGAGCGAACCTGGCAAGGAAAGGTGACCAGGGTCCCACTGCCCCCTGGGCTGCTGCAACGTCCACCAGGATTTTGTCCCTCTATTGTCTTTTCCTTTTGCTGCCAACCAGAAGCGGCCGTCCAGGCTGGTTTGCCTACTTCAGTGCTCCAGCCCACAGCTGACTCCTGCGTTAAATGACCTGATTTTCCTTCATGTTAAAAGACACGGGTTTTGTTTCGCGCTGTGGATGACAGCCCATCCTGACATGGTGGGTATCTGTGAGTCTGCAGTGCACGGGTCTGGAAACACTGGCTTCCTTCTTCAGCTGAAAACTAGGTTAATTACAAGAAGCATCTGCCAATCTGGAGAGCACAAGACTGCTGTCCTAGCCATGAGGCACGCATGTCATTAGAGACAGAAAACCCAACAATTTAAATTAGGAAGGACATTAGGGGAAAAAGTTATACTTGAATAGCAAGGATTCCAAGAAAAATTCTCTCTTTTTCTTCCCGAGAGGAGCTGCTGAGAGTCTCAGGACACGATTTGTGAGACACAGAGGGCAATCCAGGTGAGCTGGCTCAGATGTCCTCTCTTTTTCGCTACCGAGCACAGACTGCCAGCCCTCAGAGAGGATAACTGATCACTGCTCTAAGCCGGCTGCCGCTGCCAGGTGCTTCTGCCACTTGTGACGACCAAAGCAGCCAGTGGCCTCGCTCTCCTGGACCCCACTCCTGCACTGAGAGCAGGAAACACTGAAAAGACGATGGCACAGGTTACCGCGACAGCCTCAGTTTCCCTTAGTCGAGGTCTGTGCAAACAGGGCTCATAGGTGAAAGAAATGGTCTGTGAACAGTAACGTACATTCTACAGAGGGGTGGGCACAGGAAGCCCCATCCCTCTGTTTCCTCCCCTGCAAAGAGATGGCACAGTTCAAGGAACAGCTCTCTACACTGACGACTCCAGAACCCAGCGTTTTGTTTCATAAAGAATGAGCAACAACATGAAAATGAATCTTTAAGTTCTCTAGAAACGCTACATAACCTTTCAGCAAAGGAAGAGCTGTACATCCCTAAGCAGCACAGGCTTCTTCATTAAATCACTTGCAGGAAGTTTGTAGGGAAGGAAGGAAAAAAAAAAAAATCAATCTACTCCTCCTGACAGATACTCCATGAACAATCTGGCCAGTGATCTTGTGAGCTTCTCTGCTTTGTCCTTTCTCAGCTTTGTGCTGGAAGCACTGGTAGAGGTGGGAGAAGTCTTCTGTTTAATCTCAACAAGCTGAAGTCAACGTGCCCAAAGGTTTTTGCTAAACAATCATCAAGGATTCAGTTTAAATGGTGACTCACAATATTTTCCACATGAAGAGTATGAATTTGAAACCTCTAATTTCATTCCATGAGGTCCAGCAGGTCCTAGATGATCTCCAGGAAACTTATGTTCTGCAAACATTTGCAAATGCTTTAGAAGGTAGGATGACCTGTTTGTAGACATAATGCATAAACATGAATGCAGAATCAGGAACTTCTTTGCAGAAGGGACAACCTTGGGGAAAAAGGCTAACAGGTCAAAACATCATTCAAAGTATCAGCTAAAACCTGTGGGTGATGTACGCGTATCTCTAATTTGTACCCACTGCAATTTCAGCTCAGTCTGAATACTCAGAAGAAGTCCTTTTGAAAACCAAACGGCAGGGTTTGATTTCTGAAACAATTCAAACTGAGTTACGACTGTTTTATGGTTACGCATTTCTTTATACTGCTGGCTAGGCAGAAATTCATGGGGTGGGCAGGGAGGCGAGGGCATCCAGGTGGATTTTCTGCCGCGGATGGTTCTTTGTACAGCCTGCCTGATCGCGGTGCCTGAGACGGCAGCAGACACGAGGAGGCTGCAGCGAGCGTGCAGTGTTTTCCAGGGACACCCAACCAGTGGCGCTCTCCACTGTTAACAAGTAGAGTAAACGTTCCCCAGTTCGTTGGGATTGCCTTGCCTTTAAACACAGGAGCTCTTCGACAGCTCCTGAAGCAGTGCCGAGGAGCCACTGCAGACAGCTCTGCTTCAGTAAACTTCAGGTATCTTTTCCATTATGAGTTTTAACCTCCCTAGGATAACATGTGATAGGATTAAACTATGCCCTAATTCTTTGCTAAAATCATCTAGCATGGGTAGAAAGATTCTCAATCTTCATTAGCAGAAGTGGGTGGTATATTCTGAACCCTGGCAACAGCTGCTGTTGAAACAAATTGTGGTCCCAAGACATTATAAGGTAAAAAAAAGAAATTAAATATTAGCATGGAAGTTTTGCTAGAGGGCTACCGTCATTTAGATGCTTATTCCTTTTCTAACTATATCATTTCCTCCTTATCAGTGACATATCCTGAAATATGGAAGGAGAGGGTGGTATTGCAAGAACAGTAAATTGTTTATGACCAAACCCTTCCTATTGGGATACTGTGGGCAAAGCCGGGGTTAGTGGAAACAAACGTCCATATGGGTAAAATTAAAACTGTCTTCTACCCCCGAAAATCCCGTGGTGTTGGAGCACTGGTAGGCACTTACAAAGCCATGTTGCAAAGATGGTGACTTTGGCAGCATTTTAGTTGCATCTGTTATCTCTGGGTACGTGTAGCCCAGCAGACCCCATACGATAGCTCTGTGAATGCTTCATGACAGTCGTCGTTAACTGATGGCATTAAGCTAATGATAACACAATGAGCCATGCAGGACTATTTTTGCTGTAATTTAATAACCAAAGCAGAGTATATTTTGGATCACTGTATTTCCTTTAAACAGTTTCCAAAACAGTTTCATTTTTTGCTAGGCTGTTGTCTTCTGGCATGTCCAGTGAAAGCAAACACCGGAGCGAGTTGCCTTTCCAGCACGCTGTGTACTGTGCTTTGATAAATAGCTGGTGCTGATGACATTTATGGGAGAAAACCTCATCAATTTTTCAAAAACCCGAGGCCTGAAGGGACCTTCCTACAGCAGTTACTCTGGACTTCACAAGCTGCAGTAGAACTGGACCCTGCGAGCTGCCGAGTGTCAGCAATTTCTTGGGTGTTTAGAGACATGCACTGGGGTGACACAAAGCTTTTACAGCATCCTGGGACCACGGGTAGGTATGGAAAAATCCTAGTGCACCCCAGAAACATGAAGAATTTACACTACCATGATCCTTAGCTTCCCTCAGTCCTTCCAGAGGCTGTATGTGCCCCGCCAATGCCAAGCCAGTCTTCCTGACTCTCTGGGGAGGAGGAGAGATCCAAGGAGCGAGGACCCAAGCTGCGGGGACTGAGGCAGGGCAACTACCCCAAATCCCCACCAAACCTATAGCAGGGCAAGGAGTAGCTGACCTCAGCTTCCGCGTCTGCAATCTCGCAGCTCCCAACCTGTTAATGCTCTCTGCCAAATCTTCCTTTGGGCTTTCCTGCTCTTCCTAACCCAACAGTGCTGTCTCTTCCTTACCAAACCAGCCTGGATGTTCGACATACAGCATCGCTACAGCTCCCTCCCACCGTTTTCTCGTCCCACTAGGTACCCACTTGGCAGAACAGTCTGGCCCAGGCTGAATCTTTTCACATGCCCAAGTCTGACTTGCTGTGGGGAGGGCTTGTTTCAGGGTAGTTTTGAAAAAATACTTGATTTATGGACTTAAGAGTGAATTGTTCATATACCCTTCACAGGGGGCACAGGACACTGAGCACAGCAAGTCATTAAGAACAACTAAAAATAGGAGCTGCATTTTTCTAGGTAGGCTGAGTACTTTGAATTTACATGAACTAACATATTTAAAGGACATGAAAATTCTGGGATGGTTCAAGGAAAGAGCAAACATCCATGGTTTAAGACAGTCAGGGTCATTCAAGCGATATAAGCCAGTTTTGGCTTTTCCTCCACTGGTATTGACCTGAGGTGGTCAGTGAGCCCAAGGATGGCAAAGCTGGGAGACCACATCTCCAGCACAGCGGAACAGATTGTTGCCATCGACTCCTGAGGGTAGTTTCTCTAATTATAAGTCAGAGAAAGTTGCAATAATGACCTAGAATTTGGTAGCAGATATTTATTTATATATTTTGCAGCCTGTGCGAAAGCTAACTACATTCAGCAGG
>NW_010403078.1:39553-43912 GCF_000710305.1 Buceros rhinoceros silvestris | reverse complement strand
AAGAATTTCCATTAAGTAATAGGCTCCATATTAGGGTTTTCATGGGCTCATTATCTAAGCCGGCTGTTTGGAAAGATGATTTAGTGCAGGTCAGCACTTGCTTGTTCTTATGCCTTTGCAGCACGATTTGTCATTTCCCAGAGTTAACTGAAACGCACAATCGCGCAACCCTCCTCGATTCCTTACGGAAACATTAACTCTTCTCCGCATGGCCTGAACATAGCCGAAAAGGAAGCTCGTTCACTCTGCTTCAAATCACAGGGGTGCATGAAGAACATGAAGTATTTTACATTTTGTCTCAAGAGTGTTATAAATAATGAATCCTCTAACATTCCCCACTGAATGTTGTTTCTGTTTTCATCTCTAGGATGATGGCAAAGCCCACTTTTCTTCCCAAGTGTTCTCTCTCTCGCACCACCATCAAACTCAGCTTTTGCCTAAATGATAGCAATCTTCCTTCCTCATGTAATTCTGCCTTTTTCCCAGAGCAAATTCTGCTTTTTCCACAGTTCGGTGGTCACTGACCGGATCTTTGGTGCCTTTTCCCCCAAGACTCCTTGTTAATCTCTGACAGCGTTCTCTAGTTTCTTTTCATCTGTACCACCTCTTTGATCTTGAGGACTCTTTTCTTTATCTGTCTTGAAGCTTACAAGCCAGATTTTCCGAATTAAAGCTGAAACTGCAAACAGCAGAATGGAATAAAGATGGATATTGTTTGCTCTGACTATGCTGGAGCATAAAATAAAAGAGAACATCTCAACCAACCCAAACCACACTGCAGAACAGGAAGTCAGAAAATGACCTAAGTAGCTAAAATCACACATTATTCTGAACACTGGGGTTTCTCTGCAAGCCACGATAAATATGAGCCCTGGCTGTTTTATCAAAATAACCCTTCCTTAATGGTACCCAGCTATGGCAGGGAGCAGAGTCCTTAAATCTCTCTCAGCAAAAAATGCATCTTTAAGATGAAAATCTGTTATAGTAAATAAGAGGTGCTAAGAATTTTGCTTGACAAGGAGTTTTTCAAGTCAGCTGCATTTTGTCATTTGATTCAAATGCTTCAGGGGGTCTTTGACATGGGAAGTAGGAACACTGTTGAAGTGTGGCCCAGTTAATAGGCAGTTACACACTCCCGGCTATGGATAGGGAACAGTCAGGAGCAGAGGTGGGGAGGGTGCAAAGTACAAGTAAAAGCCACACAGAAGGGTTGCAGAAAGGCTTGGAGGAGGAGCAGGAGCATCCCCTGCAGCAGCAGCTACAGAAGAGTTGGAGGGCTGGTGAAGCACCCGGGGCTGACAAGTTTGAGGTGTCCTGAGGCACTATGGCTTTTCATTCTCCAGCCCAGAAGCCACCAGAACACAGAGGGTTTGGTTACGACTGGAAGGACTCAGGGCAGGGGCTATACCCAAGCTCTCCAAATTGCTAATGACATCTCGGATTATCCAGCCTGATTAAGAAGCCTGATTTGCAGAGGATGAATTTTCTGCATCTTCTGGCCTTAGTGTCTCCCTGTCCCCAAAAAAGTGAGACACCTGAACCAGACGATATACTCTTGGCCAGGTTTTCTTTCCCATTGCTTGTGACAGAGTGACAGGGAAGTCTACTATAGCTACTCATAGAGGAGCTGGTAACACTCCTGGTACACTCCACAGTAAATTGCCATAGTTAATAACTTTTCACAAGAATTATAGCCTCCTATAGTGTAATAGAGTCCTAAAAGCAGAACTTAAACTCTGATGTCATTGTAAAGCAGAAAGAGTTGGAAAGATTTAAGAACTGGTAAGACTTTAGATTGTAATAAACAAGGTTTTTTAATCAACTTTTTATGCTTAGCAGATTAAAAGAATATACAGATCTGTAATTCTGAGTATGCATGGACTGCAAACAGGAATATAAAAACATTCAAAATAATGATAAACTAGAGAAAGACAGTAAAAAAATAGAGGTTAAGGGGTTGTAATTAGCATAGTGTTACATTCCATAATATGATGAACATCCTAAAATGAGGTGTTACAGCAGAATCAGTGCTCACTGCTCGGTATGCAAGCTTTGGATATGGAGACGTGAAGCTTGGGAAGGTCCTGACCAGTTCCTAGCGGGATCCACGCACTGTAATAAATGACAGAAAGTCCTTCCTGCAGGAAACGACTCAGACTGTTACAGATCCCAGTTCTCCAGCACACCTCCTGTTTTAACAGGTAACCACACAGAGGCATCACTGACATCACTGATAAGGGGCACTGGACTATGAGCTTTGGCAGTAAGAATTTGCTAGCCCTAAAAAAAGAACCAAACAGCTACTAATCTGGAAACCAGTCTGTTTTTCCTCTGCTACAACTCAGCTGTCACGGAGGGGGGCTGCTTAACCTGAGCAAGTAACTCTGCTTCCAGCCCTGGGTTCCCTGGGGTGACTGCTCTGGAGGGCTGCTGCTGCTGTGTAAGGAAGGGTTGGAACCTCAGCTCTGGTTCCCCAGCACACCTCAAGCTCACACCAGGTCTGTCTCACTTTATCCACGGAACAGCGGGATCATTAATTCTGCCACGCTGAACTCGGTGAAGGTAAGAAGTGGCTGTGGCAGGTTTTGGTGAGCTGGCAGGTACAGTCACAGCTGGTGGTCCGTGCTTTCTCACCAGTGGCCTTCACCAGTTCATAACCAGACATGACACTCCACAAACAAGCAGGAATCTCTCTGGAAACTCCCTGATGGCGAAGCTGTCCCCCTGCACAGCACCTTGCTCAGACTAGAGACTGCCATCTCAGCCCTGGTTTCTCTGTAGAGCTCGGGGCCCGGGGAAGCCCTGCAGGGTGGTGGCCTTTCTGGCACGAGGACCCCACTGCAGCATGAGATGTCTCTGGGGAATTCTGCAGGAGAATGACCATCAGGCAAGCGCAGGTCGTGCAGTGGACAAGCCTAGGCGTGAGCCGGCTGGATCTGCACAACCTCAGGACAAGACCTGCAGGGATAAGACCACTCCGCTCCAGGATCGTGGTTTTATGGTTGAGTCACTAACTACTGGCAACCTGTGGTGACCTGGGGGGGTTGTCTACCGCCTTCACTTCTACTCATTCAGTTTTTCCACATAGTTTTGTTCAGATTTTAATACCTCCCTCACATGAGTTACAGCTAGTTCAAGGAAAGGAACAGAACATCCATGGTAGTGTTTGGGTTTCCTGACATTATTCCCAGGCCTGTCTGATAGGAGAGAATTTGAAATTTAAAAGTAAAATGTTCAGACCATTCCAAAATGTTTTCATGTTACAAGCAGACAGGGATATTTGCTGTTACCTGAGAAACTTCCCCACAGCCTTCCTAGTCAGACCTTTTCTCAAAGCCTTGCTTTATTTGCTGGCTTTATTTTCCAGGGGTAACACCAGCACGATTCTCTGTATCAACTCTGAGCTCTTTTCCTCTCTCAGGCCAATTATTCAAATCATTAACTGTTAGCACTTGAATTTCTTGCTTCCAAGCACATTAGGAGTCAATACAATTTGTCAGCCAGGTCAACATTCGATGAATTTTCTAATGAACCAAGTTCATGCCAATAATACCTTTGGAGGAATTCTGCTGAACAGAAGTACGGTATAAACGTTCACTGCAGACATAAACACTGACCAACACGTTTCGTTTCCCCCCAGAGAGGGACGAAACTCTGACACTTCTAACAATCAAATTTTGAAGACATCCACATAAACAAACGTCTGCATTCAGGTTTGCTACAGACAGCAAGGACTGACAAAACCGCATCTAAGAGGCAGAAATTGAATCTTGAGTTACGCAGCGGTGTATCGGGTTTGCCTGGCCAGCTTTTGGTACTGAGGAGCTACAGGGGTGGCTTCTGCCAGAAGCTGCTAGAAGCTTCCCCTGTGCTCAGTGGAGCCAATGCCAGCCGGGTCAACAGCAAGTCCTCCTGAGGGGAAGGAGGGAGAGAAATCAGGAGTAGAGCTGAGCCTGGGAAGAAGGGAGGGCTTGGGAGGAGGTGCTTTTAATATTTGCTTTTATTTCTCCTTATCCTACTCTGGTTTTATTAGCAATAAATTAGTTTCCCCAGGTTGAATCTGTTTTGCCCATGACAGTAATTGCCAAGTGATCTCTCCCTGTCCTTGTCTCGACCCACGAGCTTTTCGTTGTGTTTTCTTTCCCCTGTCCAGCCCAGGAGGGGCAGTGATGGAGCAGCTTTGGTGGGCGCCTGGTGTCCAGCCAGACTCAATCTATCACAAGCAGAAAGGTAGAAACCACACACGTTTCCAGCCCTCCTCAGTCTAACGTCCCATCTGTTAGCGCGATACTTAGCAGAGACAATTATCCTCGTCCTTGCAGCTATAACTTTTCACGAAAATGCTGTCACCTCCGCTGG
>NW_010403078.1:34700-39376 GCF_000710305.1 Buceros rhinoceros silvestris | reverse complement strand
AACACTTCTGACTCTGCAGCACTTCACATCACCTTGTAAATATACATAAAAGAGCTGAGAAATCCTTGTTTAATAAACCAGGGAAAAAATTAAAAATAAGCATCTGCATGCAGAAATCAGGACCCGCACAACCAAACACTGGCTACACGCATCCTTACTCCATCAGCCTCAAGCCAGACCCCAACCCTGGGATTGTTACAACGTTTTAATGTGCTACAGCTCTCCTACATCCATCATTTATTATAAATAACACCAGTTATTAGTGAGTTATATGGTTTTGACATTTTCTCCAGGGCAATTTGCTTAAAACAATGTATTCTTTCAACCTTCAAATATTATCTCGCTGTGCAGTCTGATGTATTACCTTGTAATTTCGTACACACATGACCTTTACTGCTCCAGTTGCCCCTAATCCCTATCGTTGTTATTATTTATGCAGTTCCCAGTAGTGCACAAGACATGGGTTAGTACACTGTGCTCTGGAGCGCTGAATGTTAAACAGGTTACCCGCAGGAATTTATTACTTTATTAAGTTCCTATTTCATCAAATCATTATGAAATCTAGTATTTTTATAATACAGTTCCCTGAATTACAGATTCATGGGGGGATTATGTGGCTGAAAAGCCATTTCCAGAATGGCTTTTTCAGGCAATAACTCCTAGAACTCCAGAACTGCTGTGATGGGAACTTACAGGTACCAACCCAATCATAGCATCAGTGCCTGACATTTGGGTCAGGACAGCAAAGCTTTGGCCAGTTGAATTCAGAGGCAGAAGAGGCCCGTTGGGGAGGTTTTGTGTGTTCTGCAGTGAAGAACAAGCAGATGGCCCCACCAGTCCTTCTCGTCTAACTCCTGCAGATTAGTCAGATTAGTTGTTCAAAGATATAGCCCAAAGGACAAACACTGATTCATGGACGTGCCAAAACCATACTGGCAGGCTTCTCTATTTTTTTCATCTTTGGATCAAAATATTTCTTGCATTCTAACTTTAGTGAATGGCTTTGTTGGAGAGTCTGTAATAAGAGAGTGGCTGCAATCATTTAGATGGAAGTTTTCCCGAGCCAAATACCACTGATTACCCACATCGGATGCTCCAAGTACACGTGGCAGACTGCTCGAGCCTTCACACTTACTGGAAAAGAAATGTTGGAGATCTCTTGGGGCAGTGCCACTCTTTCATGCAACCTGGACAGCTCAGATGAAGAATGGGTGTGAAACCTTGTGCCTAACAGATACCCCCAAGCTGAGTTATTAATACAGGATGGAGACTTCGAGCCCGACCTACGAGTGTTCACAGCCACTATTTTGAACAGAGAAGCACGTTGCTCAGGGAATAGCTTCACTGGAAACTGCTCTTTACATTAGTGCCCATGCAGCCCAACAAGCTGTGTAAGATAACTGATCACGTTCAAATGCGAGCTTCCAGTGCAGAAAGTGTCAAGATGCTCGAGGACCAAGGCTGCCATGCAGAGCGCCGTAAGCTTAGGACCTCGCCTACCTCTGTCAGTTTAGGATCTGGGTTCACTTGTGGGCTAAGCAGGGAATACCTGGCAGCTTGTCAAACACCACAACCTGGACACATCAGTAAGGACAACCTTGTCACATCTTAAGTCAGTGAAAGACAGGCTAACTGATGTCTAAATTACGTATGTTAAGAGAAAGAGCGAGGAGGAGTGGCTTCTCATCACATAGAAACAGGGTAACTAAGGAAAATTGATCACTGTAGACATCCCACAACCTAAGGTGACATTTATAAAGAAGGTAGAGCATTCTTAAAGAAGAATCTGATCATGACATTTTCAGGGGTAAAAACCCCCACAACACCCCCCACCAATAAAAATTCCACCACACACCACAAACTTGCTTGGTTTCGCATGAGTCCTGGCAGCTACTGGATGCTGTGTATTCACAGCACTGACTCCTACCACAGCACAAGGAACCAGTCCTGAGGTGCTGCATCTCGACAGCTTGCTTAGAAAAGCCAAGAGCAAAACTTTGCTCAGATTTTGATACACTGAATGAAAACCAAAATAATCACATCATCTCTTTTTAGGGATCAGACCAAAACTGTGTCTTTGATTTTAGGGTATCGAGCCTGTATCTGGATCCTTAAGCTCCCTTTGTTACCTATCAAACCATCCTTACTCATCAGCAGCCAGGAGAAATCTGGATTTAGCTCTAGGTGAGATATGCAGCTCTTTTTTACCATTAAGGTTAATTCTTACTGGTTTACAAAAGACAAGACAACTGTCATCCGTTTCCAATTTCCATGATTTGTTTTACCCCCTTTTTCCTCCCTCTAGGGTAATCTAATTTGAATGAACAGCCTGAAGTCGGTGCCTGCCACACAAGTCCCTCACTCCACGATTAGCTTTGAGGCCAAGAGACAGAGGTGAAAGATGCTTCCCATTGCGAGGATACCAAAGTATCCTGTAGCTGGAAAATAGTGATCTTCCATGTTAATCGTAACAGAGGATAAACATAAGGACAGAGGGTAGAAAAAGGAGGTGGAATTCAAGATGCTCTCTAGTTTATTGAATGCAATTTCCATCTAAGGTGACTATGATGCATAATGAAAGAACATGGGAGTTAACCAAGTGCAGTGAAAGGAGATAAATTAGGCATAGACAAAACAAAATAAATCACAAGGGGGTGGGGGAGAAGAAAAGGACAAAAGGATGATGCTAGTGTTAGAGAAATAAAAGTTGTATGGACAAACAGGGAGGGGATCTAGACTGGAAGCCTAAAAATGATCATCAAAAAAAACTCATTAAAGAAGGAAAAGGAAATACTTGAAAGGAAAAAATAGCTGCTAAAAAGAGATAGAAATCACCAGAGTTGTCATGTGTACTGCAAAGGCTGTGAAAGAGACCATGAAGCAACAGAATATAGATAAGGCCAGAAACTGCCTGAGGGGGGAATTAGACTTTACTTGGAAAATAAACCAACAGAAAGGGCTCAAGCAGAGAAAAATAGATCAAAAGCACGGGCAGGGAAGACAGAGCATGTTGCACTGTGTTTTATGACAGAGTGGAGCATACTTACCCCTTTCAAGGTTTCCTGCTTTCTTTCTCCACACAGATTCAAACTAAACTCCACAACCCCAAACTGACACAAGTGGGTATAGAAGAGCTCTGCTGCGGGGTTTGGCAGTCCATCTGTATAGATTCACAACCCTAAGAATCATTATTTCAGAACCCTTTTACTCGTTCAAATCAATGGCGAAAGAACGATGAGTTTGGGAACATGGTGGAGCCAGTCAGCAGCATAAACCAGAGCCGGGTTTTGTGTTCACGCTCGCATAGAATCCCAATTAAAGGATGTTGTTTACCACCATCACAGTCCTCAAGACATGTACCCACACCTCTGTGAGGAGATATTTTGGACTGCTGGGTAAACTGTATCACTAGTAACCCCCACAAAAATAACCCCCAGACAGTGGGAGGCTCGTTATGAATAGGGCTTCTGGGGTTTTGCTTGTTGTTGGGGTTTTGCTTGTTGTTGGGGTTTGGGGGGGTGGTGGTTTCTTTTTTACTTAGTTTAAACCCATCAAAGCCAATAAACTGATGGATGTGCCTACAGCATTGTTCAGAGGAAATGATTTGCTTGATTCTTGGTCAGGACAAAGGAACTCAAAGAGGGCAGCCAAAGCAGGGTTTAGTGGCAGTTACAGCTTTTAGTCTCTCCCGAACCTCCTGCAGGATCCACTCCTTAGAAATCATCTTTTAAGATGTGTGATTGGGGCTGGGGTTTATTTATTCTCTAGGTATCACAGATTCTCCTGTCACAGCTCATTTACTCAAACTCTATTCTGTACTTCAGAGACTCCAGCTCGTCTCCAGCCCAACATCCACAGCTCGTGCTGGGGGGTGGGAAGGAGTCTAACAGTAGCATGGTTTTAGCAGCGCATGGTTCTGATCTTCATTACATCTGCACTCTGAAACAGGTAAGAAGCAGCAGCAGCATTTCCTCTGTGCTATAACCCCACTTCCAGAGGGACAGAACAGATCCACACATATCTCCTCCCTGACTTCGGGGCATCGGAGTCCCAGGGAAGTACTGGGCGGTGGGGCACAAGGGCACTCCAGCCGTTGCCCCACAGAGGTGCTGTCTCAGATGTTCTTCCAAGTTCCTGTAAAACAACTTCCTCCGATTTAGCCGCCAGCATCTCACTCGCCTGCGCTCTCCGCTGCCCCCTCTGCAGCAGGCAGCCACCGCTCCCCAGTTCGGGTGAGCACGCTCAAGTTTAGTCATCAACCATCCTGCTGTCCCTTAGTTACTTAGCTCTGGAAACTCAGTCCAAGTAACTTTGATATTTTAATTACATTTGCAAGGTTTCCCTTCCAATGCGCTCTGCTGTGGCAGTGAAGCCATTCCAACAGCTCATTAATGCATTTACTCGCCCCTTGTCGTTACATGTAACAAACGCTTTTTGGAAAGAGACCGGTGTCTGGATCACCGGGAATCCCCGACAAGGAGCTTTTCCCTTCTGCTCGCCACTCCACAAGCCAAACGCAGCGTTTCACACTCAGCACTCAAACCCACCCCAGAGATGTTCAGAGTTGTGTTTGGTTGCTCCTCATCAGGACATACCTTTTTACAGCTCATTTTCTCCAAGTGCAGCTTTTGGTAACGACGGTGGGCTTGCCCCTCACACAGGGGGAGCGGTTAAGC
>NW_010403078.1:28749-34612 GCF_000710305.1 Buceros rhinoceros silvestris | reverse complement strand
AGCGCTTGGGGACCAGCACAGTTCAGGCCATCCTGCCTGTCACCACAAACAGACACTGAGGGTGAAGTCTGACAGCACACCCCTCCCCACAGCAAAAAGAAAAGGGCTCGAGGCCAGAAGCCCCATCTCACTGAAGGGGCCTGTGTTTGAATGACCGTTCTCATATCACTGCCTGGGGCCGCAGCACCTGCAGTCTGTAACCCGTGGACACATGGATTTTAAGTGTCTGCGCTCTGGGAAGTAATTAAGGCAGATGAAGAACTTTGTGCAGCAACGGTTTGGGGCTTTTCTTCGCTCCTGATTATTTTGATTGAAAAGGGAGCCTTTATTGCAGCCCTTGGTCCAGTCAGGTACTTCCCACCTCTTCCTCCGTAGCTGCTGTGAACCCTCATATTTGCTGGGCTAACTCCCACGGCTGATGACTCCCGTCATACCCCAGAGGAGCGCTCGAGCAGGGAAGGAAAGCTGCCCTGACATCCCTTCTTTGTCTCACCTGCCTATCGCTCCTACCACAGCTCATGGCTATCTCAGGTAGTGCTTGCAGAAGATCATGTAGGGAACCTCTTGGTCAGATGAAGAGGTCAAAAAAACAATAGAAAATAATCTTGGTTTTTTCTTTTTATACTTAGCATTTTTCATTCACCTGGTTGTCCTTAATATATTGATATCTGAATATTAAATTGTCTAATCAAGGTCTTTCTGTACAGATATCAGGATATTGTTTCCATCCAATAGCCAATTAGAATTAGTTGTTTGACCTGGTAAAAAATAAATTGCTTTGCAGAAGGTACTGGAAGGAAACAATTAAGTGTTGATCTTCCATAACTGCTCTCTGCCAACAGTATATATTTCACTGTTGTTTGTCAGCTTGTCTTCGGTACATAAGCAGACAAAGACTTTCCCAGGGGTACATCTATGTCAACACGTGGTGCTATACTGACAGGTTCAAATTAGTAGTTGACACAAATTACAATAAGACTTGGCATCTTTCCTCTTCATCACTGAAAATGAAATTTAATTGAGGAAAGCAACAGCAGGTGGAATTAAAGCTTGTCCATTTAGTGCTCCAGGGATAAATATCAGAGATTTAGAAAATGAATACTGAGCTTAGAGAAGAGCTGGTGTGGAACAAGAAGAGGTTGGAGCAATTGGAGAACTTGTGTAATAGAGTCCAGTGTTTTAACTGTGGACATGGGTGTGAGACAACAGCAGACAAAGTGCTTGGCTGAAAGCTAATGAAGAGCTTTTGGCATGGTGAAAAAGGGTAGCAAAAAGATTTCACATTAAAATGCAGAAGAATAAAGTAGGGTAAAACAGTTTAGATAAACAGCCAGTGAAAAAAATTGACCAAAACTTGGCTGGAAACAGAAAGGACATGAACAGTTTGGATACAAACCATTCATTTTTATTTTAAGAGGGGAAGGATTCTTTATCCCAAAAGCAGGAGGCAAAGTGCTTGGAAATCTGTGCTCATTTCCCTCCTCTGCCATGAAGTTTTTATGTGCCCTTGAGCCAGCCTCTGGTGCCAAGAGTTTGAAATGCAGTTGTCCTAACTGGACCATGACTTCTGGTGGTCTGCGGAGCACCTGCAATATCCCGAGCAACAGAGGGGCACTTGTAGCAAGGAAAAGGAAACTCATGAAGCCCAGAAAACCACTGAAGAAACCTACTCTCTGGAGTTCTCTGCTCGTTACAACGGTTAGATGTGGAGCTGTACATAAACCAACCAACAAGCTGTGTGTATTTCTTGGTGTAAGGTTGGTTTAGATCCTGTGGATGGTAAAACACTCAAGTTTTCCCAAACTTACACATGCAAATTGAACAGTCAAGTTTCAATAGGATTACCCGGGCTAAACTTCACGCTGTAATACTCAGTTCTTTCTTGGTACGTGTGGAACACAGCCTGCTGACAACGGCTGGGCAGATGCTATACAAACCCCTCGACTCCAAGAAATCCTGTTAGCACAGCTTTGTTTAAGACGCTAGAAGCGGTTGGTCTGCATTTTCATACCCTAAACCGTAATCTGTTCCATGTGGCTAAGAGAACAGTATTTCCCTTTCCGTATTCAGAGTAACTTTCCACGACAAACACTGCAGAAAAAAAAAAAATCACTCATGAGAACTGGGTGAGTTTTTTCCCCCCTAACTTGTTCCGTTCTCATATTCTGCCAGGCACCTCTGCTACAGAGTTCCAGGATAAGCTAGGCGAATCATACATGCATTTTCACTTTCCACCCCTCGTTTTGTTGGCTCTCAGCTTGGGAGTAAGGCTGGCAGAGATGCCATCCCTCGTTCTGTCCCTGGAAATCTAATCAGATCACAGCCAGCGCTGCTTAACCCTGCTCTGCTGACAAGCAGCGTCTGCTGCAAAAGGAGTACGTATCGAGACAGTTCTTCTGGTTTTCTTATAAAGGTGTAAAATTTATGATGTGGTAAACATACCCATTCTCTCTATCAATTAAACAAGCATCCTGGTTGTTCTTTCTGCCGTGGCCTTCAGACAGTGACCCTGCGCTGCAAGATCCCACTTCTGTGATCCTTCAGTTTGGCTGAGGATGTTTTCAGCACGTCCTCTCACCATTTTCACAGACTGACTGAAACCCTGTGGTCCAGGTCAGGCCTTTCCCCTTAACAGAAAACATAAGCTGCTTTGCCCCACCCTTATTTTTTTTGTATTAAGACAGAGCAACCCAGGCCATTATTTATGACAACATCGAAGTGCAGCTGGGATTCTCCTAGATTTTCACTTTACTCTGCTGAGAACATAAATAGCAAAGCCCTTCACATTGATGCTCTTCTAAACTCTCCCAGTCCTGTATACTCATCTCAGAGGCGACTGATGACATTAGGGACCCACCAGTGGTGGCTCAGGGGATAAAGAGGTTCGTATCTGAGGAACTGCACTATGAGGTCGGGCAGCCTCGGGCTGGCATTGCACTGCCCGTAAGGAGCCTGGCAGATGGCGGGATGGGATGGCCAGCAAGCACAGCAAAGAGAGAAGCTTTCCAATGAGAAAGGAAATGGAAATGTCTGGTAGAACAAATCTGAAAATCAGCATGAGGAGGAAGCTGGTGAGAATGCCTGCTGAATCAGTAGGCAGCTCAAAAGCAGACTGAGGGAAGCAGATACGCAAGGGCATGAAGCATTTGTTGTCCATCCTTCAGCGCAGCGCTTTACCCAAGCTGTTTGTCATTACAGAGATTTTAGATACTTCTGAGTATCTAAAACCAGAGAAAACCGCTCTGTAAGTCACCATCAAAAGTTTGGTGCCACAGTCAGTGATAGTTTCACATTTGTAAACTACCTTCTAAAAGTTACTTCTTAAATTTATTATTTTAAGTCAAACCCAGAGTGTCAACCTGGTGAGTTGTACCCTTCCAGGAGGGAACGCAAGGTGGAAGCAGCCCGGATCCTCTTTGCAGCCCGGTTGTGCTGTGTTGTTTTCCTCCCAAGCAATGGGCAATCCGGCCATCATCTGCTGCCCTGCGGGCGTGGGGCTCCCAGCGCTCCCGGGCCAGTGGCTCCAGCCAGAGCAGTAACAGCAGAGCTGCCTGCAGGCTCTGCTCTTTGGCCTTACACCAACGGTGTAAGGAACCCTTATGCCCAGTCGTGAGTAGCACATGTTCCTCGGCCCGCTACATCTCCTTTTTATTTCATCTGTTTTCCGTGCTAACATTTTGATTAGAATCAAACCAGCTATGTAATCATTATTATGATATTTTTCTATAATTATTCTTGACTGCCAGAGCCATGACTCAGGATTTCACTGTCCAAGAGGCTGTGAGCTTGCTCAGATGAAATAATTTCTGTACAAGCCCCTGAGCTACAGTTTTATGTAAGATAAGAGACAGAAGAGCTGGGGTGAGCCAATAGCCTGTGAAATCATAGGGTCAATTTTGAGGATCCCAGAAAAAAGTCCAGAAAGAGTGGGGAAAAAAGAGAAAGAAAAGCCAAAGCAAAGGGAGCTGTGAACCACAAGCCCCTTTCTGACCAGCCTGAGCTGACTGATGGCTCAGGGGCTCTTTGCAGGAGTGTTCACGGTCTCTGCCTATCCCCCCCACCACAGCACTCTTCACTGCGTGTGGAGTCTTCACGCCCAGACCGACAGCAGCTGTAAAGTCACACACTGCCACCAAAGAGCACAGCGGTCCCTTGGGCTCGGCCGGTTTCTCAGCCCCATCACGGTGTCTGCGCTCAAGGTGGGTACACACAGTGCTGCCATAATAGCTTACGCAATCACCAGTATCAGGGTGCTTTTGATCAGCGCTGTCCCCAGTGGGCTGAACTGTTTGGATTTCAGTATCATTTCACCTTAGATTTCCCCCATTTAAGACAATTTTACAGATCTCATTTTCTATTTATTTTCGGTTCCTTAATATCTCCCTTTGCCTAGTGAATGGGAATTATCTCAGCATCCTCTAATGTCTGTGTTCTTCCAGCAATGCTCGTTTAAAGGGTACACAAACACTTCCCAGGGTTGATATTTTGAAATCTGGAGTTAATTACAGTAATTTCTATTCAAAGAGGCGTATCAAGAGCAGAGCAAGAGGAGGCTAGATTTCTGAAGATGTGTGTTAATTAAAGACACAAGGAGACAACTTTTCTTATTTTCCTCTTCAGGTGTGCTTAGAACACCAGAGCAAGCATGATTTCTGGGAAACTGCAGTAACTTCTATGACACCAGCTGGTGCATCCAAAAGACCCAGACACGCTCTCGGGCACAGAACAGCGAGTGTGGCAGCTGAAGAGCGGGCAATTACATGCCCAGCTGAGGAGCAGGTGGCCTCTGTCAAGGACATCATGGATACTCTGATACCCTCCCAGACACTGGTCCCCTCCTAACAGGGAGGGATTCTGCAAGGGACAACAGAGAGTCTTTCCACAAGGACAAGTGACAGTGTCGCTCTACCTCCCTGTAAGAAAAAGCGATGAAGCCCTGCCCACTGCGTCCAGCAATGGCTTTGTCCTCCACTGGGTGGAACTGCAGCGGGGTTTTGTCATTTGCAAGCTAACGAAGGCCTGGGGTGAGCAGAGGCTGGCAAAGGACTTAGCTGGGGCTCTTTCTCCCCATCCAACACAATGAAAAGCTCAATGGCACAGAAATTGCCGGAAGCATATGTTCAGGGGTGAAACCCCCCCCAGAACAAAACCCTCAAACCTACATGAGCAAACAACAAAAACCAAACCCACCACCCCCAGGGGTGGTAGAAATTGGAACCCAGGTCCCCAGTAGTCCTGCTGCACTCCAAGGCACCTGAAGCCGTCTGGGCCCAGCAAACATGGTACTTTACTGCTCAGAACAGCGTCCTGGCACTAGCAAGAAGAGCTCTGAGGCAGCTTGTGGCATTGGTGTTTTCAGCAGGCACTTACTAGCTCTTTCATCGTACACAACGTCGTTTGGGCTGCCGCGGCTCTGTCATCAACTACTAGTTAACAATAGTTGCTTCAACCTCTTATTTTCCAGCCGCAGTGGACCTCAGCCACGTCCAATGGTCTCAGTAGCTATTGCCAGCACATGCTGATTACACAAACACGGTTTATCACACAGAAACAACAAGCTTCAGGCTCCGATCTCTGCTCAGAAGTCACTATGCACGCTGCTCAAAAATGCTCCACCTTAGAGGGGCAGGAGCACGTCACCTTGAGAAAGGGGATGCAGCATCCCAGAGCAAGCACAGGGAAGTGTCTGACTCCTCCTGAGTGTTCAAGGAATACAGGAACGAGTAGGGATATTCTCTGAACCTTCCAGTTTGCAGATGAGAGCAGGTTAGTGAGACACTCAGAAGGGGCAGCTCAGGACACATTACTCTGGAGGGGACTTTACTCACACCCCCCCCCCCCAGGAGCCGCAAGAGCGTGCTCC